>NC_071395.1:51374180-51576071 GCF_022682495.2 Desmodus rotundus | reverse complement strand
GCCTCCGTGGTGACCAGACGGGCTAGCCAATCCGGGTAGGCCACAGACGGGCAGCCTATCAACAGCCGGGACTCAGCTGGCACTTCCGCGTTCGCAAGCACGCCCCGCGCGAGTCTGCGGGGAGCCAGGCCACGCACCACTAGCTGCCCTGCGTCTCACCCCATCTGGCTTGGCCGGTCTACGGGCCACGGTCGCCGCCTTCCAGGGCGCCAGATGGCCTCGGAAGGCCTGGAGGGGGAGCTCGCGGCGGTGCTGGGGGGCCAGGGGCTGTGTGTGCACAGCTGTGACTCGGAGCCGGCCGGGGAGCTTCTGGCACCCGTGCAGCTGCGGAGGAACGTCTGCTACGTAGTCCTGGCCGTGTGTCTCAACGAGCAGGTGAGCCTCAGCCGCCGGCCCCCACCTCAGAACGCGCAACCAGGCCGTGGGGACAGAGGACCTACCAGCAGCTGCCACCACTTATTTGTGAGCGGCGTTTCCCAGTTTTGCAAAGCATTGTCACACTGACATCTGAGCCTAGCGCGCCCGACCTGTGATTGTCAGATGCACAGAGGAGAAACCGAGTCCAGGAGCCTGTTTGTCTTATCCCACTAGGCCTCATTTCCTTGTGGGGAGGACTTACTCCTCTTCGTTTTCCCAGAATCTAGCCAGCACAGTGCCTGCCTTGGCGGAGTGGGCTCTCTTAAAGATCAGTTAAGTGCTGCAGAGACCTCCTCTGGGTCCCACAGGCAGTGATGGCACAACCTGCGCATACACTCACCCCTTTCTCACCCCTGTGCATTGCTCTTTTTGATGCTGATCTCAGCACAAGTTGCTGTGACAACAGCCAGCAGCGGCCAAGGCCTGTAGGTGGGAGTTGTATGGGGTGGGGGCACGTTTCAAAGCCCAGACTCCAGTGTGAGGACAGGCTGCGGCACTTTATAAACCACAGGGGAGGTGAGAGATACAAGACATGCAGACAGTGCAGTGCTCTGCCCCCGCCCACAGGGGCCTGATCCCCAGCCCCTGAAGCAGCTCCCAGGATTATTAGCCCCTTTCTGCAATGAAGTCTGAATGCAAAGGGGTATGTTGCAGAGAGGGACAGCTGCAGCTGGCAGCCATGCAAGAGCAGTTCGCCAGGAGAGCTCAACAGTTTGAGGGTATCCACCAGTAAGGGGGAACTGGGTGACTGTGTTTAATATATGACCCAGCCCTGGGGCAAGGAAAGGCTGCTGGCTGTGCCCCTCCTTTGGAGCTCCCAGCCTGGCTGTGTGGGGGTGAGGATCCTCTCTCATCCCTCAGGATGAGGTGCTGCTGATCCAGGAGGCCAAGAAAGAGTGCCATGGGTCGTGGTACCTGCCGGCAGGGAGAATGGAGCGTGGGGAGACCATCGTGGAGGCGCTGCAGCGGGAGGTGAAGGAGGAGGCCGGGCTGCACTGCGAGCCTCTGACGTTGCTGTCTGTGGAGGAGCGGGGCCCCTCCTGGATCCGCTTCACGTTCCTTGCTCGCCCCACAGGTACAGCACACCTGGTGGCAGTGTGGGCAGGCTGCAATTGACACTGGTCCCCTAGCTCGTCCTCAGGCGAGATGAGCTCCTATTCTGGCTGGTACAATCCTGGCATCTCCCGATTCCAGCCTGAGTGTCGGGTTAGAAGGCCTAGGTGGCTGTTTCCTCGGCCAGGCCCAGCACTTCTCTCTGCGCAGACCCTTTCCTTACCCCATCCCCACCTCTCCCCCAGGTGGAGTTCTCAAGACTTCCAAGGAGGCAGATGCAGAGTCCCTGCAGGCTGGCTGGTACCCACGAACCTCCCTGCCCACTCCACTGCGAGCCCATGACATTCTGCGCCTGGTGGAGCTGGCCGCCCAGTACCGCCATCAGGCCAGGCACCCTCTCATTCTGCCCCAAGAGCTTCCCTGCACTCTGGTCTGTCAGCGGCTTGTGGCCACCTTTACCAGTGTCCACACAGTGTGGGTATTGGTGGGCACAGAGGGGGTGCCTCACTTGCCCGTCACTGCTTGTGGCTTCACCCCCACGGAGCAGAGGGGTGGCATCAGGGTGGCCGTCTTGCGGCTGCTGCAGGAGTGTCTGACTCTGCATCACTTGTCAGTGGAGACCAAGGGGTTGCTTGGACTACAGCACCTGGGCAAGGACCACACGGATGGCGTCTGCCTGAATGTGCTGGTGACAGTGGCTTTTCGGAACCCAGGTATCCAAAATGAGCCTCCAAAGGTTCGGGGTGAGAACTTCTCTTGGTGGAAGGTGATGGAGGAAGACCTACAAAGCCAGCTCTTACGGAGGCTTCAGGAAACGTCTGTTATCCCGGTCAGTAGATAGGAAGGTGCCATCAGTGGAGAAGGAGCTGGCTGTCTGCGCTCCCTCCACCATGGCTTCACCTCCCCTGAGGGAGGCAGGAGGCTGGCAACCAGGGGTCCCGTCATATTGTGAACAGGGGAGGTCTTCTCAGGGGGACTTCCATCGCTCCTCGCCATGGGGCAGGTCCCTACATTGCTCCGAAAGGGACAGTGCCTTTACCAAGCAAGGGGTCCATAGCCCAAGGACCCAGTTGTCCTGAGGCACAATGAGGGCACTGCTCCCTTAGGGTTTGTGAGAACTTTGTGGACCTGAGACAGCATCTTCTCATCATTTTTGGTGCCGGATTCTCAGGCACCTAGAACATGGAAGGAATGCTGAGGGAGGTCACTCCATGGGAACAGGCCCCTTGCTGAGTAAATAGGTTATTGCTTACTTTGCCTTCCGTCCTAAATGTCTCCGTGGGGAGAAAGTGGGCAGGAAGGAGCAGGGGACTCCCCTCAGAAGAGAAGCTCCTCCCCTTGTCCCACTGACAGCCACCTAGGCCATCCCATTCAGTAGGCTGACACTGTAGGGGCCGGCCTGCTGGGTGCTGGGGGCCTGGGCAGGCAGGCTCCTGCTGCGCTGTCCACTGCAGCCTGACTTGGGCCCACTGAGAACCTCTTTAACTTGCGTGCCTGGGTTGGACGTTCCTGCATCCCCTCCAGGTTTTGAGCAGTGAGTGAGAACACCAGGGAAGCTTCAGGTAGGCCAGGAGTCAAAAGAGCTGCCCTGCCTGGGTTTCCTTGTTTGAGCTGGTCACACTGCTGGCCCCTGGCTCTTACCTCTGCCCTTTTATAACTCTGGCCCTAACCAAACCCAACCCAACCTAACCCCTTTATTTCCCCTTAGCCCAGCCAAATCATTATACTGTGTACTCCTCACTGCCTCTCAAGTCCCAGTCTCTGACTCTGAGCGGGGAAACATGTGATGGGCTTCCCTTCTGAAGTAACTACACTCTGGCACCGAAGGGAAGGACCGGGGCCCTCAGAGCACGCCCCCCCCCATTGCTTTCCACCCCCACCCAGTTCTCTGCTGGCTGCCATCCGTTCTGGCCTCCGGGCTGTGGTAGGAGTCCTCCTGTCTCCCCGGAGAACTAGTGTTCCCTAAATGGTGGACCTGAACCCTTCACTCTGGCTCACTTCTCTCGGTGTAAGAGGGACGCCCCAGTCCACAGCCACGTCCAACGGCAGTGATCTTTGCTCCCAGTATTTAGCCTGTGGTAGTTGTGAACCCTAGGTGCCCGTCAGGTTCGCCCAGAGAGCTTTAGGAACAACTCTGGGCCACCCCCAGATAGAGATTTAACTCATGGAGGGTGGGGCTGGGGCACTGGTCATTTAAAAAGCCACCCAAGCAATTCTAATCTGCACTGAGTGGGGCGCACTGACTGGCCCTCTCAAGCCTTTTGCTTTCCTTGTCCCGGCATGCACTTGGTGACTCCCGCAGAGGATCCACGGCATACGTACATTTAGGGACAAGAGTCTTAAACCAGCAGGCCCACTGTCCACCACTAAAGCAGCCACACAACGCACAGCCTAAGCACCTGATGTGAGACTTGCATGCAGACGCTGCAGCTGGCCGGCTTCCTCGCAGTGTCGAGGCGAGCCAGCCTTGGTTGTGGGCAAGCGGAGCAGAAACAGTGTTGCCAGGCGAAGAGAGGCCGTTCCTGGCAGGCGCTGAGGAAGGGCAGACGTGCACTGCCAGAGCCTGTCTGTTTACCACCCTCCCCCCCTCCACTCCAGTGCTGAAAAAGGAACTTAATTTGTCTTCCTTGGGGAGGAAGATGGGCCCAAATTAGCAGTGGAGCCTTGGGCAGAAGGACTCGAAGGGTGGAGAACAGGGCAGCTTGTGTCCACGCAATCACACCGTTTATTGCTGTGGTGTCTGGGGTGGGGAAACACTGTAGGAGCGCCGAAGTGCATCAAGGAGGGGAGTATCTGTGACTCCTGGACGCTTGAACATCGTCAGAATCGGCGAGTCCAGACCCAGATTGCCCACTGAGCTCTGCTCCCGTCCCATGCTGACACCCACGCCGAGTCCTTGAGCACAGCAGTCCAGCCCTCCCCAGCTGGGAGGAATGCGGGAGAGGTAGAGGTCACTGAGTTTCCTCCTCTTTCATGTCACCTCTTGGCAACCTGCGGCTGGCTTCTAGAAGCGGCATGGGCAGGAAAAGGAAGCGCAAGGGGCTCTGGCCTGCTCCTCCTTGCCCAGGAGCAAAGCCAGCAACTGCAGTCCTGCTGTGAGGTAATGCCTGGCGCCGCCTGTGTGTTCCTGCAGGTCGAGGCAGATTCGGGCCGGGTGGGGTGGCAGCCCCAGCCTCAGAGGGCATGCAGCAAGAAGAGCGCTGGGGCTGCTGCCTGGACCCCAGGCCCTCCCTGCCAGCCTGTGGGGAACCTGCCACCAGGTGGGTGCCCTGGCATCCTCTGTACCCTGAGCTCCCCGGCCCCCCTGGGAGAGCATTCCCTCGAGAATACTGCAGACTGGGCCTGGGCTCCCCTGGTCTCGAGCCCCTCTGCCCAGGTGTTGTGGACCTGCTGAGACGGGTTCAGAAGGCGCCAGGGAGAAACCAGCTGGAGCTGGAGCCTGGCACCCAGCCCCAGGCTCCCCAGGCCCTCTCCCGCCCTGGTGGAGTTGCATCAAGGTTCTCATTAGCAGCTGCCCCCGCCTGGGCGCGGAGCATGCTCTGGCCATTTGCCACGAGGTGGTTGGGGATTTTGCAACAGTCTCCAGGAGGGCCAGGCAAGAAGAGTGGACTACCTCTGCCACCCAGTACCCCTCCACAAGGGTTAAGTCAAGAAGGCAGGAGGAAAAAATGTCAAGTCTTAGCAGCATCCACGGTACCTAGTGTGACAGAGACAGGGCTCCCATGCCCCATCTTTCTGACCTGCAGTCCTGACCGGCTCCGGAGCTGTCAGCTCACTCCCCTCATGTGGCTGGAACTGAGTCATAGGTCTTGGCCCTGGCCACGGATGTCCCATAGAGACAGGTGACAGGCACAGAACACAGGAGGGTCTGGGTTCCGATGGTCGCCTGGCCATCACCCAGCTCTACTGAGAAGACCCTGGGGACACCATGCTGCCTGGGAGGCCACCCCTTTTGCTCCTTGGCTGCTGGTACCTTGGAGACCCACTTCTTGAAGTCCAGCCTGGTGCAGCCAGCAAGGCAGGGTGACCTGGGAGCCACCGAGGCAGAGGTCCCTGGACACAGAGGAGACGGGGCCAGGCCCCTGCCCCGGGAGAAGAGTGGTGGTGGCTGTGCCAGGCAGGAGGCAGCTCCTGGGCAGAGGCGAGGTCAGGAGCCTCCCCTCCCGCCATGCTCCTGGCTCAGATGTGCCCCTCTGGGGGTGGAGAGAGGTATGGATGAGGACCCTGTGGGGGGAACTTGACAAAGGCAATGGCAGCCAGCTCCTTGCAGAACTCCTCCAGGACGACCACACCCTGGAGGAGGGTCTGGTGGTCCAGTCTGAGGGGAAGAGTAGAGAGTCATGGCTTGAAGGTCACTGGTGACATCACAGTGTCCCCCAGGCATAACCCAGTGGCAGACCCTTCTGAGTGAGGACAGAGCTCAGCAACAGGCCCTCTGCACCAAGGCCAGGCACCTCCCCACCCTGGAGCGCTCTGCCCTCCCACCCGGGGCTCTTCCCCAGCACCCACTTCCTTTAGTTACTTACTGCTCCCCAGGAACATGACCCATCAGCTGCTTGCGCACCAGGAACAGTTTGCCTGGAAACTGGGGTACCCTCTGAATCCTCTGCATCAAGTCCCCGATTACCTGGAGCAGGAACAAGAGAGGACTGAGGTGGGGACCAGCGACACTCAAGCAGGATGCCCCAACTCTGTTGCACCGGAGGGTGATGCCTGTGCTTTCCCCTGGCACTGGCAAAGGTCCCCACACCTGCAGCCCCAACCCCATCCCGCACCCCTCCCTCCCTGCCCACCACTGACACGCTCCCAGGCACCCCTACCCGGACCAGCACAGAGAACAGGCTCCTGCAGCCTGGGGCCAGGTTGATGTAGGGGTCCAGGAGGTACTCATGGATGAGGGGGTGGGGGAAAAGGGCGAGCCGGGACAGGACTGAGGTCACTTGCAGGTTCAGGCTGTATGGCTGTAGGGAACATGGTGGACAAACCAAGGGTTGGCAGGGGCTGGTGAGCACCTTTGCACCCCCCAGAGAGGCACCTGGCCAGCACGAGCGTGTGCGGGGGCAGGAGACACACATGATGTGTGTGTCATGGCTCCCCGGGGCTGAGGGCCAGGCGTGTCAGGGCACGTGGAGCAGAGGCGAGCTGGGCTTCCCGCCTGGGGAAAGGTGGGGTGGGGGGGTGGAGCTGCGGAACTGAAGATGGCTCGACCCCCTACCTGCCATGGGCAGGCCTGCTCCCCCGAAAGGCTCCAGAGGCACCCACCTGGGGTGCTCCTGTGGACCCCACCCTCTGGCCCAGTCCTGCTGGCTACCTGCTCCAAAATCCGGGACATGCGGTCAAACAGCATCTGGAGGAAGTGCCCCTCAAAGAAAGGCCTCTCGGGCTCATGGGGGTCCAGGGGTGTGAGAGCTGGGGTCCAGCCCCAGGGAGCAACTCGGGAGCTGCATTCCTGGAACTGGACAGGAGGGAGAATTGAGAGGAGGCCCACGGTCAGGAGGCCACAGTGCGGCGGGGCAGGGCACACAGGGAGGTATGCTCAGGGCTCTTGGCTGGAGCTGGAAGCACCTCAGGCAGAGCTCGCAGGGGAGAACGTGGAGTTATCAACCCCACAGCCTTGAGGGGCGAGGAGTGGGTGCTGGCAGCAACCTGGACACTCACCAGTCCGTAGGCATCGTGGACGTAGGTGTCATAGCCAGTCTCCTCCAGGAAGGCCGAAGTCTTGGCCTCCTCAGGAACCAGGCAGAGGAAGCTGAGAGACAGGAGGCTTGGTGTGGTGGGGCGCCCCTCTTGCCCCACTCCATCTACCCCTGGGGGGAGCACCACACTGGGCTGTGCCCCAGCAGGGCTGTGGCCAAAGGCAGAACTCAAGTGGCTCAGACTTCTTGACCCACCCCCTACCTGTTGACAATCTCAGTCACCGCTGTCTTGCCATCTGGGGTGGTGGCAGGGGCTGGGGCAGGCTTGGCAGGGGGCCGGAAGCTGGCATCGAGGAGGCCATCTGTGAAGTAGGGGTCCTCCTCCAGGTCTCTGTGGCCAGAGCACACATACGTGGCACCAATGAACCCATGAAAGAAAGACCGTGGGGATGCTCAGGGCTGGGGTGGGGCCTGGGGGTCCTCACACACTTACAGGGTGTCCTCATAGCTCTCGGGCTCCGGACAACCCCGGGCCACGTAGAGGCGGCCCTCGAGGTGGCACAGGACCAGCTTCCGGACGATGTGCTCGTGGGGCTTCTGGAGCAGCTCCTCAAACAGCCGCAGCGTGGCGATGCTGATCTGGGGCCAGAAGGGGTCAGCAGGATGCCCTTCCTGCCCTGGCTTCTGGGTGCGCCTGGGGTTTGCTCACCCAGATGAGAACAGTGCCCCTAGAAGGGGGTCCCCCCCTCCCTGGCAGGTTTTGAAGGGAGTGGGAGGGTGTTGGCCTGGGAATCAGAAGTCTGGCTGGTTCCATTATTAATCTGACATGATAATAGGCCAAGAAGTTGGCTTCTTTGTGCCTCAGTTTCTATGTCTGAAAAACGGAATGCTGGCCACCCTACCTCCGAGAGTGGCTGTGAGCCTAAACACGTCCAATGAGGCGGTTTGCAAACTATAAAGGGCCAGCGCAAGCACCGTATTTTGCTGTGTACAATGCGCACTTCTTTGCCCAAATTTTTGAGGGAAAAATAAGGATGTGCATTATACATGGGTGGTACTAATTCTGTATCTATATAAGTGTTTTTAGTTTTTTTATTTAGGCTTACACATTGAAAGTGTTAACTCTAGAAAGCAAGAACAATACCTGTGTACAAAATAATACCCTGGAAAACAATAATCCGTTTTGTTTCTAAAAATAAATAAACACAAAATTGAATTAAAAAATTAAAATGAAAGATTTTTTTCCCTGAAAATTTGGGCTTAAAACAGGGGTTCGCACGATGCGCTGCTGGGCGACTGCAGACAGCTGCTGCGCGACAAGATTGGTCTGGACCAATCACTGCATCACTGTTTTTCTGGGGGGAGGTTTCACTGTCGCAAAGGCAGAACGGTGAAAATGGGAGAGCTGAGAGACCCCTTTGGCAGGGGTGTGGTGGGAGTGAGTGGAGAGGCCTCCCATCTCACCTCATCGGAGAGATGGTCACAGTGCCTGATGAGCTGAGCGCACAGAGTGCAGGGGCTGTCCTCGGGGGCTGCCGGCCACAGGTCAGTGCCCAGGAGGAAGGCCACGGCCTCCTGAAGCAGCGCAGGGGAGCGGAGCCGGCGCAGCAGGGCCGTCAGCAGGGCAGTGGAGGTCAGGATGCTCTGCTCAGACCTATGTGGACAGAACAATGAGCCAAGCAGGGGAGGGGAGGCCAGAGGGACAGGGAGTGGATGAGTGGGGGCGGGGGCAGAGTCCTTTCCTGGTTTCCTAATATCGCCGGCTTGTGTCTCTCTGCTCACTCCCATCCCTCCTGAGGTCAAGGAGTCCCAGGGCGGAGGCCTTTGCTAGCCTACGGTGGCCCTGAGCCGCGTGTATGCCGGGGGCAGGCCTGGCCCACATGAACCAATGGAGCCCACAGACTCACGTGGCTCTGGCTAAGGAGGTCCTTGGCTGTAGGGACAGGAAGGGGCAGGAGCGGTGGGCACTTGGATCCACACCACAGCCACGCTGAGGGGCCTGGACATAGACTCACACGTGTAGGAGCTGCGGCTGCAGAATGTCCACGAATAACTTCTCGGCCACAGCCTTTGCCAAGGCGTCTGCAACCACCTGGGCACCAAAGAGCACATGGTAAACACCTTTACCTCCACTGACAGTTTTCCACCAAGAAATAACTGTTCTGGTACAGTGTCCAGCACAACAGGCAGAGGGTCCCTGCCAACCCCGGGCCTGCCCAGCTCCAAGAGACCCACCAAGTCCTCCAGGTGGAGACGTTGGAGGGCAGCCAGTGGCAGGGAACTCCCTGTCCCCGCTCACCATGTGTGCCTCCTGGATGAGATGGTCACAGTAGTCGAACCAGCCCAGAAAGGCTGCCAAGGCCTCCTTGCCCGGGAAGGAAGCCTCGTCAGATGGGGCACTGGGTACCCTGCAGGACAGTGAGGGAGGGGCTGTGAGGCCTGCCTTGGCTCTGTTCCAGGAGGAAGCAGGGCTCTTCCTCCCCCTGCTAGGGAACCTCTGTTGCAGGGTGGGAGGCAGGCGGGGGTGTATGGTGAGGTGGCCAGTTCAATAGGAGGTTCTTTGGGCAGAAGCAAAAGGGATGCTTCTCTGAAGGGTGAGAAGACCCTTAGGATGGGCTGTAACCTGGGGAAGAAGAAGATGGACAGCACGGGTCCCCATCCCTCCTGGAAATGGAGAGGAACTGGCTACCAGCGGGCAGGCCAGGCTTCCAGCCACTGAAGATGCAGCCCTGCTTTCCCTGGCCCAGTGCCTACCTCCAGCTGATGCCCTCTGAAGCGGCAATGTCTGCAGGGTCCAGGAAGGTGGGCATGGACTGGTACAGATGGCAAAGGTGCTCAACAATTGCAGGGCAAAAGGGGCTGCTCTGTACCAGGTGGGCCGCAGCTGCTGGGGGAGCCACACTGACAAGGAGCAGCAGGTTCTCTTGGGCCTTCAGGGCCACACGACCTTTCTAGGGAACAGAGGTACAACTTCAGCAAATGCACCTGAGCCCCCAAGGCTCCCAACCCCACGATTCACCCTGCCTAGCCCATGCCGTCTCAGCATCAGGCACCTTGCTCTTGCACAAGCCAACCAGCGAGGTGACCAGGTTGCTCTCCCCAATCCCCCCATCAGGCTCCTGGGTCTCAATAGGCAGCTGGGTGGTCAAAGCCTGAGCGCCACAGGGACCCCTGTCAGGAGCCTCTCTGTGGGGGTGGTCCTTGTTCTCAATACTGGTCGTCTCTCTAGGCAAGGCGGCGGGTTCTTTGGATGCCTTTTTCTTAGCAGAAGTCTTCTTACCCTGCAGATGAGGCTGAATGAGGCTAGGTCGTGGTGGAGCCCACTCCCCATGCTGTCCCCGGGGAATGTAGGGTGTGTGGACTGTTAGGGCCTCGCACGGGGCCGGCGGGGAGCTACTCTGTGCACCTCTGCTTCCTCAGAGGGGCCACGGGGCGGGGCCCAGGGCCTGGGCCCCGTGCTCCTGTGCCCACAAGGCACTCACTTCCAGGATGTAGGTGAGCAGGGCTGGGTCCTGCTGGATCTTGGAGCAGAGGACAGTGGTGAACTGTACCTCCTCCTTTTCTGTGAGGGATCCAGGATCTGTCCCGCCGAGCTGGAGAAGTTTCTGGGAGGGGAGCAGCACAGAAGCAGAGGGGAGTGGGGGACAGGGAAGAGGGGGCTGCACCCCTACACGCCCCTTGGCTTCTTGGCCCCTCACCTGCACAGGCCTGTGGACATTGAGGTAATGCAGGAGCGGGTGCTGAACCTGGGCCAGCACCTTGCTGAAGAACTGGAACACTTGCTGCCGCATGCCCGGGGGGTACTGCGGGTCAGGGAGCGGAGTGCCGGTCAGGACAGGAAGCCATGCCCCCCAGGGCATGGCCCCTGCACAATTCCTCTCTGTCCCCTGCTCAGAGGCCACTTCTCCACAAGCCCCCTCCCTCGCCATGGAAACAGGCGTCCTACTCGCTGCCAGTCCCCGTCCGCGTGTGATTTAGCTCCATGACCTTGTCATCACCAAACACACATGGGGGCTCCTTTGTCTTAAGCCTGCTGTGTCCTCAGTGCCTAGGACACAGCCTGACACAGGCTCATCCCCAGCACATCTTTGCTGAGTGAACGCCGACCTTGAGAGCAGGGCACCAGAGCAGATGAGCAAGGGGAGGCGGTGGGTGTGCTGAGGGGCCGGCCGCAGTGCCCCCCACCCGTAGTGTTGGGATTGGGGCTTGGCCGGAAGCTTCTGGAGGCAGCGGGGTCCTGCCCACCTCGGCCTTGCCCAGCGTGCACAGGGTCTCCAGGACCTTGTGCTGCAGCAGGTACTCGAGGCAGGGCCCAGCCTCGCCCGCCGCCTGCTGCCTCTCCTCGTACACCAGGATGTCCAGCATCTGCTTCAGCCGCCAGGGGATATCCGTCTTCTTGGCCGGGGTGTTTTCATCTATTTGAGATTCGGGGGAACAGTGAGTAGGGAGAAGGTGAACACTCTGGTTCTGTGGGGTCAGGCCCAAGGGGCTCAGGGGTGGGCGGTGGTGGCTGAGGGCACCCTGGAGAGGCCAGGGTAACAGTCTGCTTCCACAGTTAAAGGCCAGAGGAAATGGAAGTCACAGTCCGTGCCTCTGTATGTAAAAGCACAAAAGACCTTCTAGAACAAGGCCCAGGATACAACTCTGAGCATGCGTGTACAGCCTGGCTCTTTATCAGAGGGAAGGGCATCCGTCTGCCCCCAAACCCTGGGGCCAACACACGGACCTTGACCGGGGCTGCAGTGAGGCCTGAGTGAGCGGCTGTGGGCCCAGGGTCTTCTGGCGGCTTCCCAACCGATCATTTCCTGGGGCCCGTTTATGTCCCTTTTCCACTCAAAGAAGGCAGTACTCTATTTTTTAAAAGACAAGAAAAAAATCCGAGCCCAACCATGGGCTCAGGCTCTGCTGCACCAACGCAGAGGTCCCAGTGGAGAAGCTGGTTAGTGGGGCTTTCTTAGAGCTGCCACGGTAGAGTGTGTTTGGAAGGTTTTGGCTCTCAGGGACTGGCCTTGAGCACCCCCTAGCTTTCCTTGAAAGCATAGGCTCTTGGGCAAGGCAGCCGCCTTGCCTATTCCCAGGCCTCCGGTACAGGGACTGTTCTGGAAATGAAAGGACTGGGCAGAGGTGAAGCCCCAGGTGGGCCTGAGTCCATCCTGGACCTTTCACTGCTCTCCTGGTGAACTGGGGCTCACTGTCCAGAGATCTTCAGTCTCCAAAAGGCACAAACTTCCAGTAATAAAATCAGTCCCGGGGTGTGTAATGTACAGTGGTGACTATAGTTAATAACAGTGTATTGTACAAGGGAAAGTTGCTGAGAGAGACTATAAAAGCTCTCATCATGAGAAATTGTAACTACGTGTGGTGACAGACGTTAACTGGACTTATTGCCATCATTTTGCAATCAATCCATATATTGAATTAATGTTGTACAACTGAAACTAATGTTATACGTCGATTATATTTCAATTAAAATAAAAGAGATTATCAGTCTAAAGTTGTTGTTCTTACCCGGCGGCAGCTTTTCCGCCCCTCCCCTGCCACTCCCGGGGGACGTTTGGTAATGTCCAGAGAGACATTTACACGGGTCACACGAGAAGGGAGGGTCCTGGCCTCTGAAGGGCAGAGGCCAGAGCTGCCACTAAATCCATTGCAGTGCGCCCCACTGCACCCTCCACACAGAGTGACCTGGTCCAGACGTCCCCAGCGCCAGCCTGAGGAACCCAGTCTAACAGAGGGTTCAGAGGGCCCCTCAGAGTGTCCAAGGCCACCTTCTAATTTCCAGGGCTAGCTCAGCCTGGACGTGAAGTCTTTATGACAGGCACAGGCTGGAATCAAACACCAGTCTGAACTGCAGGAGGTGAAAGCTAGGGATGCTGGACGGGGTTAGCTGGCTACCAGTGTGCATCCACCAATGCCGGCACACCTACTGCAAAGCAGCCAATTGGAGCCCGCCTCCCAGTGCGAGCCTGCTGGGCCCTAAGGCCCCAGCCTTTGGCTCCCTGGCATGTCAGCTGGGGCTCACGGACCACGTAGTTACATGCCTTGGTTTTTGTTTTCCTCCTACCCCTCTAAGCTGGCTCAGGGAAAAGAAGAATGTGTTCGATTTCTTTTCTTTTGATCAGTAAGCCCTGGACGCAGGCACTTAGACTGAAGGCCTGGATGCTCTACCCTGCAGGAAGTTGGGGGTGAGTGGAGCTCAACTTGCAGAGAAGGCCAGCGAGACCCTCAAAGGCCTGGGTTTCTCACTCCCGCCTCACAAAGCTCCTCCCTCAAAAGGGCAGATGTCCCCTTCCCTGGGACTCCTGTGTCTCTGAGCTGCACTGTGGTCTGCCCGCACTGTCCTCCCAGCTCCCTGAAGGGAAGACCAGGCGTCACCTGTGCTTTCGATGTAGTAGTGTGTGATGCCCTTCCAATGCTCCACGAACGCCTCCAAAAGGTCAAGGGTGGGCTCCCGCTGCGGAGAGAGCAGAGGCATGACCTGCATGACATGGGCTCCGCCGCTGCCAGGACGTGCAGAGACAGACGTTCCACCACCCACGGACACGTGTTCTCTAAGTCACATCCAACTGTCGCAGACAATCAGGCACCCCTCCCCAGCCACCCCTTCCTGCCGGAAATGCCATCCTTCTGCCTGCCGCAGGCAGGGTTCCACAGCCCGTCTCGGAGGAAGGGCTAATAGTGTCGGAGGGGGACACAGACACAGAGACAGATCATTTCAACACCACACAGTCATGCCACAACAGGGGTGCACGGAGGAAAACAGGAGCGCACCACCAAACAACAAAAGCAAGTGGCACGGAGGCAACGCATGTAGAGACAAAGTTTTCAGGTCCTTCTGAATCTGAGAGTTGGTGAAAAGCTGTCTAAAGGCTACAACAGGCTCAGTTCAGCCAGATGACTTAACACCAGCGTAACATTAAGAAAGGGCCTCGCTTATGATGCACATCCAGCTTTCATCCAGGCTGCATGCAGGTCGTGCAGCCCGAGCCCTTCCTTAGCCAGCTCTGCTCCCGCCACGTCTCCTCTGGCGCCTTCTATTGGCCACGGGGGGATTCCGACTCTGTCCCCAGCAAGCCCTAAAGCCCCCCTTTCCAGTGCTCTCTCCACTTCCACAGCCTGGCTGCACCTGTCCTTGAACCAAGAACAATCACTTTCCCTGAAAACTTCTCCCCAAAAGGGGCATTTCTTCTCTTTCTTTGCAGAGTATGTGTTTGCAGGAGAAAAATACATAATCAGGTTCTCTTTCTCCAAAGGTGCTTGCTTCTATGCCGGGTCTTTGCTCAAGCTACTCCTGTGCCCAGGAGGCCTTGGATCAACACTCACCCAGACCCTAGCAGTCCCCAGTGAGGTCCGGTGAGGGCCTCCAGCTGCACAAAGCCCTCTCCTGGTTCCCGGACGCATCACCCTCTCACCTCCTGTTTTACTGCACTAGGGAACCGTGTATCTCCTCCTTTCTCTATTCAGGGGCTATCTTCCAAGGGCCTGCTATGCATGGGGTTGGCCAAAAAGTTCATTTGCTTATTTCTGTAAGATGGCTCTAGTAGGGCTTAGCTGTCTCTAACTTCATTCACAACAATTTTGTTAGATTGTATTATGACAGCTGTACATTTTTTAATAACTTATCAAAATTAGTGACTGTATAGCAATTTTAATATTGAAGATGGAAGAAAACATGCAACATTTTTGGCATGTTATGCTTTATTATTTCAAGAAAGGTAAAAACAACTGAAATGCAAAAAAAGATTTGTGCCGTGTGTGGAGAAAGTGCTGTGACTGATTGAACCTGTCAAAAGTGCTTTGTGAAGCTTTGTGCTGGAGACTTCTCGCTGGACGATGCTGCACGGCCAGGTAGACCAGATGAAGTTGATAGCAATCAAATCGAGACATTACTTGAGGAAAAAAATCAACGTTCTACCACGCGGGAGAGAGCCAACATACTCAAAATATCCAAATCAATAGTTATTGGTGAAAATGAAAACTGTGTCTTTTATTTTACAGACAAAACCAAATGGACTTTTTGGCCAACCCAATACAAGACACCATTGTGAGATGCCACAGGCAATACGACGGTGCCCAAGACCCAGTGTCACAAAGGAGAAGAGCATCTCAGCCTGCACCGAATAACTAACTCAGTGACAGGAAGTAGTAGGAGAGGAGAACACAGGGGAGGAGGGAGGTGACTTCCGGGAAAAGACGGGCCACTCCCGTTGGGATGGAACAGCGAAGGCTGGAACTAAAACTTGAAGCACTGGGTCAGATTCCGACAATGAGGGATGAACGAAGCACATCCCCTGCAGCAGGTACTCTGCAAAGTGTGTCTGGGGCCAGGACGGGCCGATGAGGGCACGGGGGGCCGTGAACACCAGGCCAAGAGGTCCGGAGAAACACATACTCAAGAACGTGTATCTGCAGGCAATGGGGAGCAGGTCAAGGACGGGCCGTGTTTTGGGAAGAGTCATCTGGCAGCTGCGTGTGAAAACAAAGGCAAAAAGAATGCTCTGAAGACCATGGCAATTGGGAGGAAATGGTAACACCGAAGCTGAAGCCTTCACACAGCCCCTGCCTTGGCTGCCCAATCTTGTCGTCTTTCAAAATTAGTTGTGGGGACCGTGGCCCTCACCAGACTGGCGTCTCCCATAGTCGTTCCAAACACACTGGCTGTGGCCACATTTTATCACATTCTGTGTGATGCTACATGGTTGGGTTAGCGGTCATCTCCTCTACTGGACCATTGGCACCCCGAGGGCCAGGGCTCGCGTTTCAGAATCTGTGTCCCTGAAGGGCACGCACAGAGGGACTAAGTAGCATTTACTACATAGCTCAGCAAGCTCCCTAAGACACTGCTCCACGGTTCCTTGTCTCTGGGAAGGCCTCTGACGCTTAACCAGCACTTGATGATCTCAACAGTCTGTGATGGAGGCTCCCTGAACCTCAAAATTCGTTTATAGTCTCCAAAACCTTGCCAGCACTTAAACCAAAATGCATAAATAATTAATAATAATAATACAGTATGGAAAGTAGAAATGGGAGAATGCAGGTTGGCCAAAACAGACCACTCAAAAGAGAGCAGGGGGACAGTCTTCACCTGAGACGACTGTTAGCTACTCTCGCTCCAGACCACGGAAATTGTACCAAATGATTTGTTTTTAAAGGTAACGGTTGCTATTTCATTCTGTCAGAAGAGGGCAGGAAAGAGCAGCATGCTTCCTCCTTAACCTGGAGTCAACCAGGAGTCAATTGACTTGCTGGGGTCTTACCCTGAAGGCCCAGGCCCTGGAAGACCTCTGTGCAAGATGTGGGGGTGCAGAGGAAAGAGGGGTTCCCCTCTCTCCTGACAATCACACAGGGTCAAACTTCTAGGGGACTAAGGAAATGACCTGCCTAAAAGTTATCTCCCTTGACCACGAATATTTCCTCCAGTCCCTGACTCTGAAATTCCTGCACTGGAGGCATTAGAAATTCACTTCGTAGGCTGAAGTCTTGTCTGCGCTTCACCCACATGCACCTCTACCTGCCTTTGCGTGGAGCTGTCCTTGAGAGGTATGAAGTAGTTTGTCAGATCACTTTCTAAGGTGACAGCTGTCTTGACTGGGGACAGGGAGGAGGGGAAGGAGAGATTCTACAGAACCCTTCCCAGGTGGATGGCCTGAAGCCCTGGGACATCCCTGGAGGGCAGGGCAGGGGCAGTCCTGGAAGGAGCAGGAGCTTTTCACTTTCTTCAAGAGTTTGCTCAAGGCTGGGATGTAAGCAAATTCCTAATAAGCTCTGATTCAAAGGGGGGTGGGCGTTGTTGGGGAGGAGGGGGTGGAAACCAAGGTTTTGCTTCTCCTGAGAAAATCTGATACACTAAACTGATCAATTAGGAGAGGGTTTATGCTGAGACAAAAGGAATCATTAACTTTACAGACTGTTGGCAGGGTCACTTTAAGTACAGAGCCTCTGCCCATCCTATCTAAACTGCACTTTTATCTTAGTGAATGAAGTGAACCCAGTGGGCCGCCTCTGACCAGCATTCGCCCCCAACAGAAAACGCCAAAAGCACAAACTCAGAATATAAGAAATCAATAAACTCTTCCCCACAGGGCTACAGCCCCCACGGCTGGCCTCCCCTGATGCAAGGCTGCTGTAATGAGAGAGAATATGTTGGAAACCTGCAGGAGGCTGCTTCCAGGGCAAGGGCACTCCCCCACCCCCGACTGTCTGTCCCGACTGTTCACGCTTCCCGGGGACGGGGCAGGCAGGGCCCGCACTCCCGAGTGGAGGTGAGGGCGCGCAGGGCCTGAAAAGGTCTTGGAGTGGTCGGGGGCTCCGAGGGAGAGAAGGGACAGCTTGTGTTTTTAAGCACATGGGACCAGGAAGAGCGGAGCAAGCGAGAGGAAGGCACACGGAGGCCTTCCAGCTCTCCAGGAAAGGGAACTTGGGGTTTGGGGAAAGAAACTCCCGGGTGGCATGGAAGCGCTCTGGCACAGCAGATTTGGGAGCTGGGAGAGACCGGGGAGCCGAAAAATAAACAGGAAGCAGCTTGGGGAGGTGAGTCAAGGAATGGAGCAGTCTGGGAAAGCGGCGCGGTCGGGAAAGGAACCACTGGAAGCGGGCAGCGCTGTGCGAGAGGCCGGGAAGGGCGCTGCGGCCCCGCCGGGGTCGTTCCCCGGAGCGGCCCGCGCCCTCCGCCCGCCGCCGGCTCCGCCCGGGCCGCCGCGGCCGCCCCGCGCCCCGGCCTCCCCGCGCCCACGGCCTCACCGCGCCCACGGCCTCCTGCAGCAGCGCCCCGAGCCGGCTCAGCATGATGGCGCCCGGCCCGTTCCGGCTCCGGCTTCAGCTCCCGGCTCCCGGCTCCCGGCTCCTGGGCGGCGGCGGCGACGGCGGAGCTCCGGGCGCAGGGGCGGCGCGGCACCGAGAGGCGACGGAGGCGGGGCGCGGCCCGCTCCGCCCCGGCTGGGCTGGGGGCGCTCTCCAGTAGGGCCCCGCAGCCCCTACCCGGCCCGCCGGCCGTGGGAAAGAAAGTCGACCCCGGGGAGCGGGAGGGGCGCCTGAGCAGGGTTCGGGGCGCCGCAGCGGAGGGGCGGGCTCAGTCCCGCGGGATGCCCTAGGGAGCCCGGTGGCAGCGAGAGAACGACCCTCCTCTTTGAGGAGTGCGAGTGGGCCTCGGGAGGTTGTTTCCATCAGGAATGAGAAGCTTTGTGGGTTCTGTAGGTCTCCAGATGGCCCCGCCGCCCCCCCCCCTCGCCCCGTCCCCCAATGTAGCCACGGGCCGTATGTGGCTGTGGAGCCCGGAACCACGTGCGTCCTAATTGAGGTGGGCTGAGGGTGAAGTGCATACATCCGGGGCTCTGACCACTTAGTGCAAGAATGTAAAATAGCTCACTAATGAGGTTTTATGTGGATTACATGTTGTGGTAATATATATATTGGGTTAATGTTAAAATTAATTTCACTTGTTGCTTTAAGTGGGTACAGCGCTGGGCCAGAGGTCCCACGGGAAGTAACAGTGGCTCCACTTTACCCTTTTAGCTGACCCAAGGGAAGAAACAGAAGGAGGATTTCCCGTGTGGTCGTCACACCAGGAAAATTACACCCCAAGATTACGCAAGCGGAACCCTCAACAAGAGCAGGGGTTCCTGGAATGTCCAAAGCTAGGGCCTTAGGGATGCGCCTTCTACCTGCCAAGTCTGACAATTTAAAGCACCCCCCCCCCACTCCCACCTCTACTCCTCCAGGAATGGAAAGAGATTCTTAAGATTCTTTCTGAGGACAGTATATGGATGTCTGTTCAACATATATTTCTGCTGAGCCCTGCCATCCTGTGAAGAGAGGGTAAGGCTTTGAGAGTCCCACTAGGGACCGGGATGGGGAGGTGGGGGTAACCCCTGTCACAGAACTGTGGGACCTAGAACTGTGGGGTCCCGGGGCCTCCCTGCCTTTGGGCCCCATTCCCCAGGAGGGACCTGCGCAGAGCTGGCTGGGTGCTGTGGAGTGCGGCCTGCAGTCCAAGTTGAGGCAAGGGTTGTCTGAGTCCAGGTTGAGCTAGTGTTTGGAGCTCAGTTCTCCTATGCTGCTTGGGAAAAGATGGATATTTTCTAACAGTTCTCTGCAGATGGGTCTCTTGGAGGAGCCCTACAAGGAGGCTTTTAAGCCAAAATGTATACAGAGGGAAGAAACTAGCCTGGTTTGTGTATCCAGAAGCGACCTGGAGAGTTGGAGACCTCAGTCCAGCCGGTACTTCTTTTCTGAGCCCATTGCCTCTTGGGTAAAGGAAGCGGCTGGATGAATTAAATGTTTTTCCCCTCAACACGTGTCAAGGAACTGTAGGGTGTAGTGGAAGTATATCAGGAACCTGGAGCCTTTCATCTGGCTTAACTGTTTCGATTTTACGTTTAAGGTTCTGATAAAAGTCAGTGCCTCCCTTATATGTGTTATATGCCAAAGCGTTAGAGTCGCCGATGTATTTCAATTCTGCTGTCACCTAACTCATTTGGGGAAGACTTTGGATAAAAAGCCTGTCCTCCTGTCAGCTTGAATGAAGGCAGAGGCAGGGGCAGGGTAGACAGTTTTAAATGAGCAAGTCACGAAGCCCCAGATTCAAGGAGATGGGGCCTAGCTGCCGCCACTCAATAGGAAGAATGTGGAAACCACCACAATGTTGTAACTACTTACCTGTGTGAACCAGGATTTTCTCGATACTCTGCAACCACATACGATAATAAATTGGACCCTCCTTTTGAGAAAGGGCAACTGTCATATATCACCCCTGACCTAAATTTTTTATTCATCAAAGCTTAGTTATTAGGCCTGGCTGGTGTGGCTCACTGGATTGAGTGCCGGCCTGTGAACCAAAAGGTCGCTGGGTCAATTCCCAATCAGGGCACACACCTGGGTTGCGGGCCAGGTCCCCAGTACAGTGAGTGCAAGAGGCAACCACACACTGATGTTTCTCTCTCTCTTTCTCCCTCCCTTCCCCTCTCTAAAAATAAATAAATAAAATCTTTTTAAAAAGCTTAGTTTTTATTCCTCATAGCTTCTTTGTTCTCATTTTCATAATAAGTAATCGACTATAAAATTCAACTTCCAAATGTACTCCAGATAGCAGTAGTAAGATCTATTTTTTTTAAAGGTTGCCACTAAAAAGGTTTGCAACCACTGGACGAAATGACTGTGAAGGTTGTGCATGCGCACATATGTGCATGTGTTTTGGGGAGAAGGCACTGAGAGACGCTCCCTAAGCTTTTTTGTGTAGTGATGGAGCTGCATGAGTTGCTCTGAATCTCAGGGATTTAAAATCCTGTGGGGTGTTTAACCCGAGGCCCATGGGCTATATGCAGCCCAACACAAAATCGTAAATTTAAAAACTTTCTTTTGCTCATCAGTTTTTGTTAGTGTTTGTGTATTTAATGTGTGGCCCGAGACAACTGTTCTTCCTCCAGTGTGGCCCAGAGACGCCAAAAGGTTGGGCACCCCTGTAGGACCTGCTCTCTCTCTAGCCCCACTGCAAGCATTTCCCTGTGAACTGTGATTAAAGACCCCCGGGCTTGCTGAGTTGCTCAGCGGGCTGGGAGCCTAGTGCACGCAGCGGCGCGGCCCTGCCCACCAGAGCACCCTCGTGCCGGAACAGGTTAAGCACACATTCGCAGATGCCTCATAGAGGTGTGTGTGTGGAGCCCCTTCCTCTCTCTGTGCCTCCTGTTCTGCCCTACGAGAGGCCCTTTGTCTATACGAGGGAAGTCCTGGGTTAGCAGTCCAGAAACCCAGGTGTTTGGCTATACCCTCTACTCATTAGTCGTGTGGAGCTTCTTCAGGCTTCGGATGAGATGTCTCTATCTCACAATTTTCTCCTTCGCTAAACACATGAAAACGGTTGGTGCTGTTGCCCTCACAGGTGCACTGAGAGGGTAAAACAATGTTGTGAATGTAAAAGAACTCTGGAGATTTAAAATCATCGCCCACATTGAAGTGATTCTTAGCCACTTTGCTTTTTTTTTGGCCTAAGGGGCTAGAAACTCATCCTGGGGCGGGAGACGCTTCAGGTCCCAGCTCCAGTCTTAGGTTCGCATTGCCCCCCCACCCCGCCCCACCAACTCACCTGATCCTTGACCAAACACACTCCTCTTCACGTTCAGTTCCAGCCGGGTGAGGCCGGCCACTCGACCCCTGACCCCCGAGTACCCACACCCAAGTCCTGCCTCGACCTTCCAATCGAATCCTTGCCCCCACCCACTTCAACACTTGACCCCAGAACACCTTGCAGAACACCTTCCAGCTCCTTGGTCCCAGAACACCTTGCCAAGTCAACCCAGACCAAAGCACCCTTCTCCCTGGGCCTCCACTTGACCCTTGCTCCTGCTGGAATGCGTCTGTCATTTCTCCATCCCTTGATGTTCTCTGCCCGACCTGTGACATCAGTCACTGCCTCCTCAACCCCGCTGACCTGTGCTGTGTGTCTGGCCTCCCCACCACACAGTCAGGACCTTAGGCACCGGAGGGTGCGGTCACATCAGCCGTTGGTGAGCTTGCCTGCCAAGGGGGCATTCAGGGCCCCAGGGGGGTGGAGCAGGCTCTCCTCCTAGCTGGCTCTCCGCTGTCTCTACCACACAGCCCCTGAAGGAACGCAGCAGGTGGGGGCCTGCTGGACAGCCCTGCTCTGGTGGCCCCAGGTGGGGGAGGGCAGGGTGTGTGTCATCCGCTTGCCTCCCCCCCCCCCCCCCCCCGTGTGTGCCCCTTTGAACCTTCACCCCCATGACATCCCTCAGCCTGGTGTCATATGTCCCGCACCCAGATCTGGCGGCTCATAAAGAACAAGTGAATTTGGGGACCCAATGCAACCTTTTAATTCCAAGCAGAGTTCCCCTCCCCCAGCATCACACGCGCACACACGCAGTGGAAAGGGACGCCAGCATCCGGGCAGGAACAAAACCCAGACCTGGGCAAAAATATATATATAATTATATACACGTATGGATTCGTAGAGAAGAAAAGCTGGGAATGTGATTAGGTAGGGCAGAGAGTTGGGTGAGGAAAGCAGCTGGGGGTGCCCCAATAAATTACATTCTTTAGAGCGTGGTGGGGGATGATGGGGATGTTGGGACCGGGGAGGGGCCAGGACACCCAGCCTGGCCTCTTGATTCCACCCAAGGAAGCCTGAAGGCCTGGCTCTGCCTAGGACCTGGGCGTCAGAAGGTAGGATTCTAGCTCACTTTGCCTGGAGGCCAATGGGGGGCTGGGGTTCAGTATAGGCAGCATCTCCACTCTAAGCCAAGGCTTCTGGGGAAGCCAAGGGGCTGAGCATGAGGCTTCAAAGCGTAGGATTTGCAGGGAGATAACAGGGTAAGCTGGAGGGCCCCTGCCTGGAGGCTGAGCTCCACCTTGCTTCCACTGGGTCAGATGGGGGAGGCCCAGGTGCAGGGGAAGCTGTCTCAGGTGAGGCGAGGTGAGGAGTGCTGGGTACACCCAGGGTCCTGGTGCCACTCCTGCCTGCCTGCTGCTTCCCACTCCCACACTCTCCTGCCAGGCTCCAGGTTGCTAGCTGCCCATTGGTCTGGATATTAACAGGCCTGACCACCAAGTGTCATGTTCATGTGTCCCCACTCTCACCCTTCTGGGGACCTCTCCATGGGGTGGGGACAAGGAGAGGGCACAGACATTAACTCTGGGGTGCTGGAGTCCAGCCTGGGTTTGCCCTGTGCTGTGAGGGCCAGGGATGAGGGGCGGCCCTGGCTTCTCACGGGAAGAACGTCCATGTCCCACACCCCTGCACTGAAAGGAGCCTGGGCTCCCCTTGACCCCGCATGCATGTAGAGCTGGTCCTGCCTCTGCCCACCTCCTGCTCCCCCAAGAGATGATGCTTTAGGGCCTAGGGACCCAGCTCCAGAGAGCAGCAGGGGTGAGGGGCAGTCACAGAGTGTGGGTGCGGTCAGAACAGGGAAGCCTTCTTCTTGAGTTCGTTCCGCTTCCACAGAGCCAGCTTGCTAAACTCTTCAGGAGACATGGCAAATACCCTGGAGAAGTCCTCGGCTGACAGGTGCCTCTGTGGGGGGACACACCAAGGCTGCTTAGGGAAAGGACGGTGGGGCTGGGTGGAGCAACCAAGGGGCACCCAGACCAAGAGGCTGAGGTCTTCCCCACCAGGCGGGGGAGGCTGCCCCCGCCCCCCCCCCCCCCCCCCCGCCCTGCCCAGGAGCCCCCGCACCACCCAGCACACTTTCCCTGCATACCTCCAGCCTCATCCGATCCACGCCTGGAGGTAACTTGTTCCGCCCCTTGTTGGTCACCACCAGCATCTCATAGGGATAGATCTGGGGGGCAGGGGCAGTCTCAGGGTCATAGCATTCCCTGTCACTGTAACCCGTCAGCTCCCCAGACCCCTCATCAGCCTGTAGGGGCCACTGGGTTCATGCCATGTTGCATCCATCTGCCCCAGCTTCCCTGCTGCCCCCCATCAGCAACTTCAGGGAGACCCCTTAGCGCATTCACTTCCCTGGCTTCTCCGCAAGCTGCCCCCCCGCTGTAGATGCTTCTGCCCCCTGCCCACCACCCCCTGGCTCTGCCGCTGCCCCTCACCTTCTGCTCCAGCACACAGGGCAGGGAGTTCCCCCGGTCCATCCTCCCCCTCTGGCCCTCTCCGTTCTGGGGAGACCAAAGCCGCAGTGAGCCAGAGCGGGGCAGGGAGGCCTCCCCAGCTTATCCTGGGCTTCTCATGTGCTCCCCAGGCCCTTCTGTGCCCCAACACCCCCTCCCCCAACACTGCTAGTCGCTTGTCCACAGCTTCTGGTGCTCCATGTGTTCCCCTCCAGAAACCACTCACCTGCACACCTGCGGGAGAGAGGAGTCATTATTCAGAGGCGGCTCAGAGGTTGGGAAGCGTCCAAACCTGCCAGCTTAGCCTCCCAGACCTCCAGCCACACGGCCCAGCCCACACCACAGACCGGCTGCCCCGGGGGCCTGCAGGAGCCCCTTTTCTGGCTTGCCTGACCCTGCCTCTCACCTGGGCTTCCGGTCTCGCTCCCGGATGGGCTGAAGTCTGTGGACTGTAGCTGGAAAGGACAGAAAGGGGTCAGAGGGCGGCTGGCGTATTCCTCATCAGTCCCATTCCAAGCAACTCAGTCCCTCAGGGGACCCCGCACGCACATGCCTCCCTTGCAGTCTGGGACCTTACCCGGCTCAGGGTGGGCCTGCCATAGGCGGGGAGCGACGATGACTTAGAGGTTCCACCGTGCAAGGCTAGAAGAGAGCGAGAGGCCTGTTCAGTCGCTCTGGCCTGAGAGTCATTTCTGAGAAGGCTCCCTCTCTGGCCTCCCCGGCCGGGGGCCGGACAGTGAAGGAAAGACCCCGGGGAACCTGGTGGGCCTCTGTCGGCTTCCAGCTCTTGCCCATAACCTTCAGGGAGTGACATCATGCTGGTGCCTCTGGACTGTCCCTTATGCCTTCCCTCCGTCTCTAACAGAAGTGCCCCGAAAACTCATTCGGGCAGAATGCCTGCAGTAGTCAGGTGATGAGGCTCACTGTCATAATGAACCTCTCGGACACAAAAATAAATCTGACATCTTGTGAGAATAATCAATTATTAGAATTTTATTATGAACGAATTTAGTAGCCAGATCGCAAGCACTTGACATTATAATACAGCAACAAGGACTTTCTCCACCCCCTCGCTGCCAGCTTGCGCCGAGTCAGCACCCTTCACGGTGGCCTAATCGGCTGTCACTTGCAACTTGCACACAGAATAAGGTCACTAAGCTTTCGAGCACTGCGGATTATAAGTCAAGAAAATTGGTTTTCAGTAATAGGTTTTCTGAGAAAAACTTTGTGCCTAAGATTCTTGGTCTGGGCAGATCTCAAAACTCCTTTGTGTCCACTTGCTAGACACTGTTGGCGCTCCGCAGCAATCCCTCTCACCAGACCTTGGTAAATGTTTAGCCTTGTCGGACTCACAACTATACGGAACTGTCTTTTCAATACATTCTTATAAGCCTGTTACTTGGAAGTTTAATTGGTGAAAACAAAATGTGCTTTGGGGAACTTGTTTTTTCCCCTTAATGCTTAACTTTGAAGATACTTAGTTATTTTTGTGTAGAAAATTACCTGCTTTCACAATATCATTATTGGAGCATTTGACTTTTGTAATAAGTATACATTTCTACTTCAACTGCCTGATAAAATTTCAATCCACAAGGCACATGAGACAGCTTTCATTCCAAGTTATTTGTATATGTTTGTTTACGTTTGAAAGTGGCCGTTCAACGTCACCACACCGACGGGGACGTCGGGCTCTTCAGCTTGTGCCAGGCCAGCTGGCAGTTAGCAAGCTAGTGGACCGCGGAGACGGAGTCCGACCTCCGGAGCATCCCTCAGTCTCCTCCTGCAGGCCTTAACTATTCATTCCATACTCTCTAAAAAGGCCTCTGTTAGCTCCTCCCACCCATCCTGAAACATCACCCTGGTCTTTTGGTGACCCTGTGGATGTCCTAGCCACATACGCACCCTAGGGTTCCTTGACCGCTCCCCACCCCAACAGTCCAAGTCCTTCTCCTCCACTGTACAGCAGGCAGCCCCCTCAGTGCCCGCACCTTCCACCCTGCCCCGCCCCGGGCCTGGCCGGCCACACCAGGTTCACCCTCACATTTGCAGCCTGGGTGTCCCACTTCGTGGCCACAGCGCCTTTCTTTGTTACAGCCTCCTTCAGCCTTGTTCCTAGCACATCTGCTTGTCAGTCTCATGGGGCCCTCCGGTGTTCTGATCCCCCACCCTCCCTGTCCTTCAGCCCGTGGTTGGGCACAAAACTGCTTTCCCCAGCACTCAGCAGCTCACCTGGCCTCTCATCCCACAGCACCTGGCTCAGAAATCGCTGCCTGGAGCAGCCCACGGCCCCCTCTGGTGGGCGGCCGTGGAGGTGGAGCCCACAGCACGCAGATTATCGTCGCTAAAGATGGATGGCCTTCGCGGCAGCCCCCTTCCCTGCGGAGCTGTTCCAATCTTCCCGCATCGAGACTCGCCCTTCTTTTGCTCAGCAGAGTATGTCCACTTCTAATGTGGCCTCTCCCAGACCAAGTCCCCAAACCTCAGAGAGAGAGGCCTCTCCTGGGCATCCCCACACCCCGAGGCTGGATCCCTCCCTGACCTCCTCTCTTTATGTGCGTGGTCTCCCGGGTCCATCCCTGCCCTCTCCTCTCTCTGCGCAGTTGCCTCTTTCTCACGGCCCCGCTACTGCCCATCATTGGAAGACTCTACCTGAGGCCTGACTCACCCCTCAAGCTCCTGACTCAGTCAAACTTGCACTTCAAACCCAGCGTGCCCCAAACCCGGCTCTGCACCTCCCCCCAGACCCGCCTCTCTCATGCTCTCAGCTCTAGGTTTGTCAGCCCCAGCACCCAAGAGAAAACCCAACTCGTCTGTCCCTCACCTCCCTGCCAGTCAGCGGTGGAGTCCCCTCGATTCCATCCGCTCTGTTTCTCAAACCCGTTCTCTCTTCTCTGGGCCTGTGTGTATTTTAGCTCTTACCCAGACTTCAGAGAGTGTGGTAGCTTGTCTCCAAAGATGGCCCGAGACACCATCCCCAGCGCCTACGTGCAGTTCAGCCATCTCCCCCTCCCGGAGCCTGCGCTGCCAGCGAGCTGCTCTGCCCCGCGGGCTGCAGTGAAAGCCAGGCTGCGTGGCTTCTGAGGCCAGACTTTTGGGGGCCTTGTAACTCGCAGCTCTGGGTTCCAGACCTCCCCTCTGCTCTCCCACTGCCACGCTCTAAGGAGGTCCAGGCTGGACTCGTGATTCCGGGCACGGTGTTATCCCAAGCGCTGGCCACCCCAGCTCTCTGGTGTCAATCCTGCCACCACGTGCCGCGCTCCGGGCTCTGCGACTGCAGGCTGCTCCAGGCCCTGTCCACTGGCTAGGAGGCTTCTTCTTCCTGGCCTTTGTCCCCACTGACCCCAGTGTCCACAGTGCCCTTTCCCCCCCGCTGGCTTTGTCTCATCCTTCAACACTGCTCGCCCGCACCTGACCCCAGGCCCTGTCACCGGAGGCACTGTGCAGGTCTGGTCATATCATAATACCTGCTGCACAGCCCAAAGCCCCGGTTTCCACGTCCTTTCCCAAAGCTTGGAAGCCACCGAAGGACAGGACTATATTTTTTCACTCTTGATAATCGCCGGTGCCTAGCACATGGTGGACACTCAACAGATGTTGGTTAAATTAAACAAATTGGCTCATTCTGCTTAGCTGATACTATCTTTTACCACCTAGTCTTGTTCCATTCCTGGGATTCTTGCCCTGAGGAGGGCGCCGGCACCTCGAGCCAGTGACTGGACTGTCTACATCCCTGAGACCTGCAGCAGCCCAGCACCAGGAGGAGGATGGATGCACTGGACGGGCCGCAGGGTCTGACCAGGTGAGTCAAGCCCCCTTTGTGGCACTCACAGGCATGGAAGGGCGTCCGATCGGGCAGGGAGCGGGTCTTCCTCCGGATAGGCAATGACTTTTCCATCTCTTCTTTCAAGATCATCTTTCCCAAGTTGGAAGTAACCTGGGGAGGGAGAAAGGGAGATGGATCCAAGACTTTGATCCTCGTTTCTCGTTCCCAGAAGGTTCAGAGTTGGACATATGGCAGGCAGGAGTGGGGACAGGTTCCCCCGTGGCTGGGCTGTGGCCGGGAACCCGTGGAGCCTGTCCTTCTGGTCTGATGCACTGTCACACCGGGTGTGTCCACCCTTGGGAGCGAGGAGTCAGAGACGCTCAGGGTAACTCTACCCCGGTGGCCTACTATCCCAGGTCACAATGCCCAGAGCACAAGCCCTTGTCACCGTGAGTGGCCTTTGTGTGACTTCCAACACCTTCTCTCCTGCCCTGGAGCGCAGCAGCCTGATCTCTCCCTTCACCTGTTCCCAAGAACTGCTCAGCCTGCTGAAGCCTGGCCCTGACAGGACCACCCTTCCTAATATTAACTCGTGTTCCTCCAGGAGCAGTGTGAAGGGCCCGTGCCCCATCCAAAGCAGTGGCTGAAGTCCTGAGAAGGAAGGGGGGTTCCTCACGCGCTCTGACCAGGAACCCCTCCAGGCATGAACCTGTTTGGAACGGGAGAGCTGTGCAACTGGAACTTTCCTCCCCGAGAAGACACAGGGAGGCTGGGCTGGGGCTACGAGATACTACCTTACTGAGTTCCTCTCTCTGACGCTCCCTGAGAGCCTTCATCTCCTCCCCAGAGTCATCATCTTCCTCCTCCTCCTCCTCCACTCCTTTCCGAGATGCTTTCCGCTTCCTCCATTCGGTTTCTGGGACACAGAGACAAAAGCAAGCTCATCAACCGACCACGTGCTCGGCAAGTATCTACCAGGTACTGGCTGTGTGCATCGCACTGGGCTGCACCTGAAAGCAAGCACTACAAATTATTTTTAAAAAATAAAATAAAATAGCTCTGGCTGATGTGGCTCAGTGGACTGAGTGCTGGTCTGCAAACCTAAAGGTCGCTGGTTTGATTCCCAGTCAGGGAACATGCCTGGATGGTGGCCCAGGTCCCTGGCTGGGGGTGCGAGAGGCAACTAATTGATGTATCTCTCACACACTGATGTTTCTCTCCCTCTCTTTCTCCCTCCCTTCTCCTCTCTCTAAAAGTAAATGAATAAAATCTTTTTTAAAATTAAAAATAAATAAAATACAAGTAAGGGCTGCCTCGCAGTGGGGCTGGGCAGGAAACGCACACTCCTCTGACTTAAGTTCACTGGGGACAAGACCTCGTCTCATCTCTCTCTCTCCCAGAGCTCCGACCACAGAGCCTGGGACACGGCAGACGCGTGACAGATGTCTGCTGACTGGTCAAATAAGGGACTGGAAAGAGAAGACTACCAACAGAGCACTGACACGGGAAGCTACAGGAGCGGGTGGCCAAAGAGCCTGCAGGGTTCACAGGGGACACAGCAGGGCGGGGGGGAGGGGCTCACGGGCATCAACAGGGGCTGTGAGGGAGTGGCCTGGCCTGCCTTTCCCCTCTCCCACAGTTTCTCTCACCCACAACGGCCAGCGATGGCGGGCATGGCCAGTAGTCGGTTTCGATCTTGGCTGGCTGGTTGGGGTCGGGGGGCTGGGCCGCAGGGAACTTGGATGACTCAATGATGAAGTCCTCAATCAGGTGCTTGCTCTGGGGGCTGCCTCCAGTGGACTCTGCCGGCAGAGGTCAGGGTCAGCCCGTGAACACCGCCAGCCCCTCACCTCTCCCGCCTCGCGCCCATGAGGTCGTGGGTGTCGAAACAAGGCACAAGGAGAAGGGCACAGAATACAGGGCACGGTGCCGTGCCGGTGAGGACGGTGATTCTACCCCGCCCCGCCCTCGGTGCAGCCCCGGCACGTAGGCCAGGTCAGTCAGGGACCCTCACCTCTCTGCTTGTAGATGGGTGGCTTCTTGTAGATGTTGGAATCTGGGCGGGTGGTCTCTGTAGGGAGCAAAAGCGGGTGAAGAAGACTGTGTGTGGTGGCGGGGGTGGCAAGGCCAGCGATGAGAATGGAGACAGTGGAACTGGAGCAGGTAGAAAATTCACGGGCTCCTGTCAAGAGCCCAGACAGAACCAGGGCTCCTGGGACTGTCCCTTAGGGGACTGGGACTTTCTGTACTTTTCTGGTTGGGTGGGAGGAAGGACCAGGCAGGGTCCACAGTCTTTGGGAGCTCTGCCTGGGGTCTGGCATTGGGGGTCTGGCCAGTCTCGTGAGGATTATAACCCCAGATGGTGGGGGACTGAGAGCAAAGGGCTTGGATTCCTGAAGGAGAAAAGTGACCCTAGGAAAAGGGTGCAGCCAGGCCGGCAGTAAAACCTACCAGGATGGTGGAAATGGGGCAAGCTGGTTCGGGGGGTCCCGGTGGTTCTTGGGGCTGAAACCTGAGAGATGGTTCCAGGGGACCGGCTGCCCGCCCACACCTGCAGAGCAGAAGTGAGGTTCACTGCCGCTCCCAGGTCCCCCACTCTACCCCTTCCAGCCCATGTAGCCGTGACTTCGCCTTTCTCTGCCATCTCTATCCTCCCACCAGCAGCCCGCAAGGCCCCAACCCCAGGGCAGAGGAAGGCATCCAAGGACTCAACCTGCTGCTGGGGCCTGGCCCAGGGAGAAAAGGTTACTTGAGGTCCTGGGTCAGACAGGCAGACAGAGCTGGCCAGTGGCAGGATGAGGCCAGTGACTCTGCTGTCCCCTGGGCTCTGCAGAGCCCTGTCCGGAGGCCTGTGGGGGAGGGGGTGGGGCCTGTCAGAGCAGGGCTGGGTGACACTCACCTCTGGGGACGGTGGGGGGGATGTGGATTTGGGTGACAGTGAGCGCTGCGAAGGAGAGGAGCTGGTCAGAGCCACAGGGTGGGATTAAACCCTCATCCCTAGGCCCCCAGAGGGACCACTTCATCCCCCACCCAACTCTGCATCCTTCCTGGCCAGTGTCTGGGCCACCTCTTCTCTATCGACCTCCCAGTTCCCAGTGCTGGCCCTCCCTCCTCCTCCCTCCTAGGGCTCTCCTGAGAGATCCAAAGTCTGTCCCTAGGATGCACCCAGAAGCCATAGACCCTGGAGCAGTATGCATGTGCTCGGAGGGCCAACCGAGGGTGGCCATGGCACTGTCCTTAGGGCCAGACCCACAAGCATCCGTGAGGGAGCCTGGGCTCTCAGCCAGGTATTTAAGTCTCCCCAGCCTGGCCCCGTGTCACTGCTCAGCCACGGCACTACCCCTTTCTCAAACACCGTTACAAAGCACCTGGCATGTGTGCTTTATCTCGTGCATTCGACTACCTGGCGAGGGGGATGGGGATGAAGGTATCACCTCTATTCAACAGGAAGGGACACTGAGACCACACCATCACGCCGGTCACTCAGTTAGGACTTCTAGCCTCTGAGTCCGGTGCTCCTGGGTGCTTTCCACAAATCTATCATTCTGGCCACTCCCACCCTTCTCCCACCTGACCCTTGGTGTCGCTGCCACTGCACCCGGCCTCCTGGGCTCCCTCATGGACCCCTCTGGCCCATCTTTGCTTGCTCTCCACCGACACTCGGTTATCGCCGGTCGATTCCTGCGCTCAGTTCCCCTTCTTGTTTTGGAGTCCGGCCTCCAGGAGAGAAAGCACAACAGGGATCCTGCCACCCACCCAGCGTGGCCTGGGGGAGCCCTTCCCCCACGCCCTGTCCAAGAGGAACCTTCCCCCCATTCACCTCCCGGCTTCTGGGCAGCTCCACGTGCTCCAGGAGAGAGTAGGTAAAGTGGGGCTCGTAGATCATGAGGTCAGGCCGCTCGATGTCCAGGATGGCCTTGTCCTTGGGGATAGCAGCCAAGTCCTTGTAGCCCAGCACCTGATTGTCCATCTTGGCCTGAAGGGAAATGGTGGCAATGGAACAGATGTGACCAAAGGCTCCCCTGGCACCCTGGTCTTACAAACCAGACTTGCAATGCATTTGGAAGAAAACGGATGGCCGTTTTAGATGTCAGCTCCTGTAAGTTAATGGTTCCATTGTTTAAGAGTTCAGAGAGTAGTCCTTCACCTAGTACTCTGGGTGGGGAAACTTCTCTGAACCTGGGGCTCCTATCTACCCATCAGCCCTGGCAGAACCTCCGACAGGGAGACTGAGTGAAGCCACCCAGCATGGAGCGTGGCCCAGCCCTGCCCTCCTCCCGGCCTGAGGGTGCTGGTGGCCAAGAGGTACTCACCACGATGCTGGAGGGAGAGCCGGGAACACTGGAGTCTCGGGAGGAGCTGACGCTCCCGGGGGAGGTGAGTGGTTGCTGGGGAGAGTGAGAAGGCGGGCGTGGGAATGTGCGTGCGGGCGAGGGCCGCGCCAAAGGCGCAGGACGGGCCCCAAGACGGTGGGCCAAGACAGAAAGGGCTTCCTAGGTCTTTAGGACCCCAAGGTGCGGCGCTGCGGGCAACCACCAGGTGGCACCATCGACCCCCGACCTGACCCTCCTCTGGAAACATGGCTCCACCCACCCCAAGCACTAGTCCTCCACTGCCCAGGTTTGGGTGCAGCCCCACGCACCTTCTGCAGCCGGTCCATGCAGTAGGGAGATGGCCAGTCGGGTCACTCGCAGATCCCTGTGCGCGACGGGAGACGACTGGGCGTCAAGCTCGGCCCGGCTCCTGGGCGCTGCGCGTTTGCGGCAGCGAGGGCAGAAAGGGCGTCCCACTGGGCTGTAGCGTCCTCATCCCTCGGTGACTCTCCAGGCTGGTAGCCGAGTGCAGGGCCTGGAAGGGGAGGGAGAGCGTGCCAGCCAGGCTGTCGGGCCGGGATCTCAGCGGGCTGGGACTGGGCAGCCCCTCGCGCTGGGCCTGCGCTCCGGCGAGCAGGGCGGAAGGGCGCCGGGTTCACGCTTTCCATTCGCTCAGCCCGGGGAAGCCAGCGCGCCTGTGGCCTGGGAGGCGGGAAAGTGGAGGGCTGCGCTTGTTTTTGAGCCATTGTTCTCTGGCGAGAAAGGAAATGACGGCAGGGGTCAGTCATCCCGCTGCAGCCGCTTGGTCCCACCTGCCCTGCCCCAGGCTGCAGGCCAGTTTCAGGCCCAGGTGCTCATGCCCCTCATTCTTTGGCTCTGTGCTGGCCCCTCGTCCCACTCCCCCTCCAGGTGCTGTCCACTGTGCCACTAGCTCTCCCACCCCAGGGGGGTGAACACGGAGGGACTTAGCCATGCCTGTGCTGTGGACCCACGGGGAGGAGAGGACAGGGTACCAAGCCGACTTGGGGTGCAGTGGTTAGGTCATTGGCTGGGGGCTGCCACTCTACCCCTGCCTCTGGTTCCAACCCCTGCGAGGAAGGGAGAGGGGGTTGGAGGGAGCCCGTATCCCGGTGTGCCTGCCTCTGTACAGGACGCACTTGCAGAGAAAGCACCCTTGGGGTGAAGGCCGCATCCCAGCCGCCGGCCCACAGCCTTCTTAGGGGCCTATGCAGAGACCGCTCTCTGAAGAGCGACTTCACTGCCGGCCAGCGCCCCCTGGCCCAGCAGGGGGCGCCCTGTCGGGCAGTGCTCTCCCTAGGTTTCTAGGCGGTTAGGTCCTGTCTGCTGCAGGAAAGTAGTAGGAAGTTTGCCGCAGCCACAGACTGTCTTCTCCTTGCTCAGTGACTCTCTTAGCAACGCTTCCATCCTTCCTCCCCGGAACACACACCCGGGTCCTGGACACATAATAACCATCAGTGAATGCCTGGTTGAGCTTCCGGTGTGGTGGTGGTGGTGGTGGTGGGACTGTCTGCTGGCAGTAAGCCACAGAGTGAAGAGAACTGACGGCTAGAGGTCCAGGGAGGAGGCAGCGTAGTGTGGTGGTTAAGAGCGTGGACTCGGGCTGGATGGGAGAAAGCCTGGGGGTAAGTACAAAAGTCAGCTACTCAGAAGCTGCGTGACCTTGGGCAAATTACCCTCTGTGCTCATGTTTCTCATCTGTAAAATGGAGGATAGTGTCATAGGGTTGCTCTGAGTATCAGATAAATTATAACACGTGAAATACTCAAAACATTATGAATTTTATGTAGAGTCTTAGCTATTATTATTTCTATCTGTTACCGAAGAGAGTCAGGCAGAGCGCTGGCAAGCCTCCCCATTGGCCAAGATGGTGGCAGGGCCAGGTTCTTACACAGAGGGCACCAAAGCTAGAAAGATGGATGGGGCCCTGAGCTTGTCAAAAACAAGAAAGATAATTGGATAGGGAAAAAGCCCTCCCCTCCTCCTCCCTGTAAGAACCTGGGCTTGAGCAGGAAGATTGATCAGGGGTGTCCAACCCAGGGCCCAGGATGGTTTTGAACACAGCCCAACACAAAATCGTAAATTTACGTAAAACATGATGAGATCTTTTGTGTGATTACATGTCACAATGTATTTAACGTGTGGCCCAAGACAACTCTTCTTCCAGTGTGGCCCAGAGACGTCAAAAGGTTGGACACCCCTGACCGAGAAGGTCCCTGAGATGGGAGTCCACCACCCTTCCAGGGCCTGCAGCACCTGAATTACACCTCTTTCCTCCTGCACCAGCACCTGCCTCACGAGTTTGGCTTCTGTTGAGGCAGCAGCCAGACCTGCGTTTTGTTCGGTTACCCCTCCGCAAGAACTAAGGAATTTTGGTATTTTTCCATAGCCGTTCTTTGCAGCCGAGGGCCATGAAAGACTGAGGTCACTGGCGCTCCCGATCTCGTCACCTATTGCGCCATATCGGGTCACTTTCCTGCTCACTGTCTCTACACCACAAAACCACCTGCTTGCTGCACAGCGGCCCGCACGCCCACTGCCCTGCTCTTGCGCGTGCCCTTCCACTATTCTCTGTCCACCTCCTCGCCTTCCAGATGCCACCCGCCTTCAAGGTTAGCCCTAAACCCTCCTCTCCTGGGAGGCCTCCCTGACTACTCTAGTCCTCAGCCTTCCCTGAATTCCAGTGGGACTTAACAAGAGAACTGTGTAACTCAGTCCTCGATTTTATGTTGCCTGACATGGGAACATGTTTGTTTGTTTTGTTAAGTAGAATGGCTGCTAACTTCTGGAGGGCAAAGCAACGATAACAGCTATCATGTTTTGCATGCTTATGCTAGGTACAGTGGTACCTTGGTACCTGTCCTAAACTCGTTCCGGAGCTCGTGACGAGTGCGGAAACCAACAAGTACTGAGCAAGCGACCAGTGGTAAAACGTTTTCTCCTGTGGGGCAGCGTTCTCTTGCGGTGTCAGCAAGTGCTGTTGCTGAAACATTTTTTCTCGTCAAAACGCGACAAGTAGTGGTCTGAAGTGACGGGGTCTGAAGCCAACAGGTACCGCGGTGTGACTGCACCTTGGCAAGCACTTTACAACGATTATTTGGTTTCACCCCCCAGCAACACTATACAGTAGGCCCGTCTTGCACGTGAGGAGACTGAGACTCAGAGAGAGATTAAAAACTTGTCCAGGGTCGTGGAACTGCAGATGACTGCGTCTGAGGCACTGGCGCGACTCAGGGTGCCGACTGAGAACTGTGTCAGGTGCGTCGCGACGGCAGACTGGAATCTGCCACATTTCCCAAGTCTTTTTGGAATACTAGAGCCAGAGCTTCTCCAAGACAAGACTCTGACTATGAGTCATACCACGTGCATGGCGCCTATGGCAAGGCTCCATTCCACAGCTTCGTCGTTTCCTGCCTTCTTAGCTCACTGGGTAATGCTTTTAACTAGGTGTCCGAGGACCAGAATAAACTCTAGTACATATTCAAGGAATATGTACTTGAATACATAGCTCCCTCTCACTCCTTTCTAATCTTTAACAGCTATTGTCAGACTAGCTACGCAATTGGATTAGCCCTAGAAGCAAAGTCCCTCTACCCACCCACCCATCCATCGACCCACCCACCCAACCACCCATCCACCCACTTATCCATCCATCCATTCACCCTCCACCCAGTCATGCATTGTTTTATCCATCCATTCACCAAATACTTTCTCAGCACCTATTCTGCATGACCACAGAGCTGCACTCCATGATAAGTCTTCTGGAGAACACGAAGAGGAGTCAGAGGACGAGCTGGCCCTCCAGGAGTGAGCCGTGTGTATAGATGACTCCCAGGCAGAGCAGATCATCACACGTGCCGGAAAGACAGTGTAAGGGGCTGAGTGGTCAGGGGAGAGAGGATCACTCCTCCTGGGGTGTCAAGAGGGGAAAATGAAAAAGACTTCTTAGAGGAGGAGGTGTGTGAGACAGGTCTTGAAGGCTGCTGTTTGAGATCACGCAAAGACAAAAAAGGGACCCGCGCGAGGGAAAACAGCAGGAGTAAAAGTGGGTCTGTGTGTGGAACAGCATGCGGGGCTGAACTGTAGAGCTCATGAGGCCGAGGTATGTTTGGGGCAGGGGGTGGGGGCCAGACTGTGGGGGCCTTGAACCCAGACTACGGGACTGAGATTGTGTTCTATGGGCAACAGGGACCACGGATTTACTTAGGAATTGTTTTGAACAAAGGAGTGACAGATCCAAGCAGAGGTTCGGGAAAGTGAATCCGGCTGCAGCCTGGGAGATGGATGGACAGAAAGAGGCCGTCCGGAGAGAGACTAGTCAGGAAGCTACAGTGGCAGTGCAGGTGGGGGGGCCCTGGAGGGTCTCGACTGGGCAGGGGGCCGAAGATGGAAAAGGGCAAACGGGAGACAGCCTAGAGGCAGGATGCACAAAATAGGACTTGATCTGGAGAGCCGCTGGGGAGAGGCAGTTTGCAAGCCTGAGAGACAGAAAGGGAAGCGATGAGTTCACTTTTACCAGGTGGGGGTTGAGGTGTGTGCAGTAGTGAACAGGTGGGAAGGTCCAGAGAGAACAGGAGGTTGAGGGAGGGGTGGGCTAGCAATAGAGATTTGGGAGCCATTTGAGCTAGAGGGGGTGGTCGGCACCTGAGGTGTGCCTAGGGAGAAAGGTCAAAAATAGTCCTCTGGGAAACACCCAAGGGACTAGAAGCAACAGCCAGAGACAGTGTGAATGGGGGAAGGAGGCTTACACGGCCAGCTCCTTGAAGGGGGGGAGTGTGCCTGGCAATTCCTTACACAGGATCCGGCAGAAGTAAGGCCTGTGTGAGTGTGGTTGGTAGAGTAACAACATGGGTGTAATAATTTATAGTTTTAATTTGAACATTTCACGTAAAATGTCATGTGGTGTGCTTGAGTGTGATATTGTTATGTTACAGAATGACATGCTTATGATTTTATAATAAAAGAGGGGCATGATTTGTGCGGACCATGTATTTTCAGCAAAGGGCTTGATACACAGGAAGTGCAATCAACACCTAGAGAAAGGATGGGAGTAGGGGAGGGGGAGGGGCCGAGAAAGGACGACATCATCCAGAGAAGGCCAGAGTGCTGGAAAGGGTGACAGCCTGCCCATGTGGGTGTCAAGGCCTGGTGGCTCTGAGAGCGCCTTCCAGGAGTAGACCTGAGGCCGCCTTGTTAGGGACCACAGGAGGGCGGGTCTGGTCAGGACTGCTTGGCCGTGGCTTCCTAGAAGTGTGATAGAGGGCAGGACAGGGCTAGGGAGAGTGACTTTGGAGAAGGCAAGACTGGCTGAAGGTTTTTCAGGAACAGGGAGACTTGACCACGTTTGCACGCAGAGAGAAGGATGAAGAGGAAGAGGTGGCCAGCCGGGTTCCAGCAGGGTAGAGGGATCGCCCAGGCCAAGGACCAACTTCAGAAAGGAAGCGCTTGCTTCCCTGAAAGGAGAGGACAGGGTAAGAAGCAGGGTAACCACGTACAGTGGCCTTTGGAGGGGCCAACCCCAATCTGGAGGCTTTTATTAAAAACGAGAGATTAAAAATAAAAAATAAAGAAGCCCTGACCAGTGTGGCTCAGTTGGTTGGCGGTCATCCTGCAAGGCGAAAGGTTGCTGGTTTGACCCCAGTCTGTGTGCCTTACAGGAGGCAGCTGATTGATGTTTCTCTCCCTCTCTTTCTCCCTCCCTTCCCCCTCTCTAAAAATAAGTAAATAAAAATGTAAAAAATAAGGGAGAGATAGGCCCTGTGCAGATTTCAGGCCGGTCCGGCAGAGGTTACAGAGAGCTGATGAGGTTTGCCAGGGTCCCCCGCAGTGGAAGAGCAGGGAGTACAGGTGCTGAGCAGGCTGGGAAGCCCAGAGGCCGAGACTGCACCCAGGTGGCCCTGGTGCCCTCCCATTGAACAACCATTTGAGGGGACACCGCTGAGTGGGGCGACGGCTGTCCATCAGTGGTAACTGCTCAGGCAAGGAGGCAGGGACAGGCCCGAGGTGAGCTGTGTCCCAGGAACACGTGGCCAGGCTAAGGCCCACATGCACGCGTGCACGCTGTCCTACAGGCACAGCCATTCAGAAACGGGGCTCCAGATACTGACTCTCTGCTCTGTACCCCCAGCCCCTCCCCCCATCACCTGTGCTGGCTGTCACCCCTCAGCCTTGGGGGTTTCCTCCCTCACCCTGAGGCACATCCCTCCAGGACCCTCACACCAGTGCCCATTGGTATGTTAGAAAGCACGCTGGTTACTTGTTAACATTTTGCCCTTTGGTGGGGATTACTTTTTAATTTGGGTTAGTCTTATGTCTTCTACTGTGAGATGTTACTGGTGAAATTTTAAACAAGGAGGGAAAATGTTTTGGGGTGGGGGAGTGTGTGTGTGGAAGAGAGAGACAGAGAGAGTGAGAGAGAGTGAGAGAGAGAGAGAGAGAGAGAGAGAGAGAGAGAGAGAGAAGGAGGGAGAGGGAGAGAGAGAGGGAGAGAGGAGAGAGGGACTGGCTTCTGTCCAATCACACCACTAAGGCAACTGCTTACTCCACCCACATGTAGCCCCTCCCCCAAAGCTACTTTCCTCCAGGTCCACACCCCACTCACTCAGCCTCCTCTGGCCCCACCCTCTCCCAGCGTTCACCTCACTGCCTGTGTACACCCTAGGTCCCGGCAACCTGTCCTGGAGGAGGCCACAAGGGCAGGCTGCAGCAGGAAGGTAGGGCAGGATGGAAGGAAGGGAAAGAACCTGGGAGGAAGGCAAGCCCAGGGGGCGGAAGGGACATCTCAGCTGCCAGGGCTCTGACACTCGCGGGCTCCTCATCCTTCCCAGTCCACCCCACCCTCCTCAGGCTGTGCTGCCTGCCTTATCTGAGCTACCAGCCAGCCCCACCTCACACTGCCCACCCCAATCTCCAGGACAACGAGAGCCTCTCCACTCCCGGATGAGGCGATAACACCCGCCCACCCAACCAGCTGGCTCTAACTCCAGGTAGGGGCTGACCTGGCAGTGGCTCTCTGAGCTTGCAGAAATGAAGGCCGAACCGGCAGACCCACAGCCTGGGTGTCTGGTCCAGACTCTGCTCCTGTCCTAAGCCCAGCCACCACTTGCTGTGCGCTGGTCACTGGGACAGGGACTCTCTTTTCTGCATTCACACAAGCAAGTGCCCTCCCCGTTTAGAGATGAAGAAACCCTGGCTGAGAGGTTAACTTGCCAGAGGCCACCAGATAGAAGCCAGGCTAGAATTCCTGCCCAGGTCAAAGTCAGTGAATACTCTTTTCAGTGAGTCCCCAACGATCCCACTTAGTCTGAACTTGGAACTTCGGACCCCACGTGTCGACCTCATGTGGTGGAGCCGTCCTGAACCCTGCTCACCGGCCTGGGCAGCGGATGGTGAGCAGGGGCCTGTGGGACCTGCACTCCGTGCTGCCAGGCAGGGTCAAGCTGAGGTGCCCACAGTAAACGGGTTATGAAATGAGGCCAGCTGTCCAAGTGGGCTGGGGTCAGGGTGGGCAGGAACGGGCCCTCCCCTTTTTCTCCAGTCTCCCTGCAGTGTGACTGAGGCCCCTGCTCTGGCCTAGCTCCGTCTGCTTTCCTTTCCCATTTTCTTTACTTTCTTCATCCTTCCTCCCTCCCTGGCTTGTTTCCCTTTCACCCCCTCCAGCTCCCAGCCCCACCCCCCACAGTTACTGTGGCAACAACTCCATGTCAGAAATAAAGGCAGGATCCAGCTAGGCCACCAGTTCCCAGAACAGCATCCCAGTGCGGAAAGGGGAAGGGCCCACGGCCTGGAGCATCGCATCAGGAGCAGGGAGGCCAGGCCTGCACGGAGGCTGGGCTCTGTGGGGCAGGGGGCACCCACAGTCCTCCAGAAGGGATATGAGGGGGCAGGAAAGGGCTCCCTGTTCTGGTCCAGTGGGTCCATCAGAACATCCCTCCCCTCTGCCCATCCTGAGGCCTGAGCCTTTTCTAAGACTGGCCAAGCCCTCACTCTCTCCTCTTCCCTCCCATTCTCCTTCCCCCACTGCCTTTTGAAAGCCCCGTTCCAGCTGCCAGGACTAGGGCCAGGGCTCCTCTAATGCCGACCCTAGCCTCCTCCAGCACCCGTTCCCACTCTGGGAACCATCCGGCGGCAGCAGGTGGGCCCAGAACCTGGGACCTGGGCTGGGAACCCACCTGCTCTAGGCCCCTGCCCACCTTGCTCCTGATGACATCGGCTGGGCCCTGGCACCCTCTTCCTCCCTTCTACCCCACGCAGACACACATCTATTCACCTGGTTTCTCTTAGATCACTTGGGTCTCCATATCCTCTCTCTATATCCTCCTTCTGAGGAGCCCCTCTTTCTGTGTCCCTGCAGCCCCTGAGGCTTGCTTGGTCCTCAGCATGTTCCCACTCTGGCCTCTATTTATAGTGGGCCCTGTGGGTGGATTGTGCTGTCACTTGTACAAGCTGGTTTGATAGGGCTGGGGGAGATGCAAGGGTCTTGCATCCCAAATTCAGCCTTCTGAATTATGGGCCACCCCTATTCTTGTCTTGACGCACACACGTGAGCTCCAAAAGAGGAGTTCCGACTGCCTGCACCCCCAGGTGGACAGCCTGCTTCAGGCGCTTGGCACCTGGCCAGGGGGAGGCCGGCAGTGCCCAGGCGAGACCCTCATGTGGGCTCAGGCAGGAGAGCCCACGCTGAAACAGTTGCAAAACTCCTGCACCTGCTTGCCAGATCACACCCCCACTCTCCCAGGGAGGCCCCCACACAATGACACACTGTGCCGTGGACGCCCACAGCACCCACCCACCGATCCTCCCCTTCACAGCCACTCGAATCACGTGCTGACACCCCCTCCCCAAGCTGTGCACACGCACAGCAACACACACAGCGCCCCCCACCCATTGCCTCAGGCCTTCCCGTGCTGCCCATTCCCAAAGCACCACTGCCTCCGGCTCCCAGACCCGCCCCTGCAGCCCCGGCTCTGGCGCCTGGCAACATAGCCCCCGGGTGACTCTGCCCAGGAAAGGGCATTTGGCCTGTGGGGCTGAGGCAGAGCCGTTGGCAGGGGCAGGTCTGGGTCCTGCCGGGCCAGCGTGTCTGCTCAGGCCTCAGCATCTTCAAATACATCAACAGCCAGCACCAGGAGACAGCTGGGGTCAGGCCTGCGGCCACACCCTGCCACCCAACCTCATTCTGCATTTGGCCCTCACCCAGCCTGACCAGCCAAGGGCTAGAAGGGACCTCTCCCCGACCCCCCGCCCATCAACAACATTCAGGCCTCTGTGTAAACTGCTCCCCCCACCTGAATATCTGCAGTGTGGTGGGAGGGAGGCTGGCCAACCCCCTCTCTCCCTTCCCTGTCACTGAGCAAAGAAGGAACGCTCCCCTGCCCACCCTGCTAGGTGAAGGGACACTGGGGTGGCACCCTGGAACACCCAAGCCCTTCTTCCTTAAACTGGAAGGAGGTTGGATCAGACCAAACCCAGCTACTCCAGGGTCTGGCTACAGGGCCCGATCTTCCACTGAACAATGGGCCACAGCTGACCCTCCTCGGGGGGCTCCTTGCCCCTACCCAGAGCCTCTCTCCCAGACTGGTGCTGCGGCCCCAAGTGTCCACAGAGGGCCAGAGAGCAGGATACCCTGCCACCTACCTGTTCCCAAACAGACACTCTGAGCCTGGAGGCTGGGCAGGGACAGGCACAGGCCCGGGTCCCGGGCTGCTGCTTTTCCTCCGAGCCTAGGTGGCAGGCATCTCTTCCAGGAACCCAGCCGTGTTTCCCCAGAGCACAAATAACAGGAAAAAAGCTGGCTGGGGTGTGGTGGTGGGGAGCTGGAGAAGGAGGAGACCTACCCTCCTGGGCCCCCACCTTTCTAGCCCCCACCCCACTCCTCCACAGCCAGGAGAGTGGATCCGGAGCTGAGCTGGCTGGGGCGTCTGCGCCTGGCGGGCAGGGCCACCGGCTCCCCCACACCTACACCACCCCACCTCCCGCTGATAGCGTGTGGCCAGCCCAGGGTGTGTTTGTATGTGTCTGCTCTTCCACCTCGCTCGCCGGCTCGCTGGCTGTACTCAATCCATTTCAAACAAGAGGAGCATTAAGCCGGCATCATGACGAAGCAGAATCGGAAGCAGCCTGGGCTGGCCACTGGCCTTTTTCCCTTTTCCACACCCCAACCCCACAACGCTCGTGCTCGCCCGTGTACATGAAGCCCCTCGAGCCGCCTCCTCCCAAACAGCCAGACAGGGCTTGACCCACAGCCCAGGGTGACAGCCCCTGGCTTCTCCAAGTGCCTGGAGCTCCTACTGAGCTCCTAACTGCAGCCACAGAGGCCTCTGGGGTCCCTGCTCCCTGGCTGCTGAGGGCACAGATGCCAGACTCCATCACCCGAGGATGGATCCTCTCCTGGGAGGATGGACGGGAAGACTGGGAAAAGCAGGTTTTCGGCACCAGAGACTGGGTTAGCCCTGTGGAGGCCAGAACCCCCTGGAAGGGCCACAGAGCACAGCGGTGGTAGTGTGAATGAGAAGGGCCCCATGGCTTGCCAGGGCAACTTCATGGAAGGGAACTAACTTCCTGCCAGGCAATGCCCAGGTCCCAGCATGGAATCCTAGGGATGTGCCTTCCCTGCCACGGGCCTTTTGGGTTCCTCTGGGTTCAGAGCAGAGCCCAGTTCCTGCATGACCCCCAGAGGCAGCAGGGGGTGGAGCCCAGCCAGCTGACCCTGGCATCCTCTCTACCTCTTCGGGCAAGACCTGCCTACCTAGGCAGCCTGCACTATTGCCCTGGTACCCACGGCCCACAGCAGGTCAGCTGATGTATTAGCTGTCATTGGGGAAATCTGGAAACTGGGGAGGGGGCTTGGGATACGTGAATGGAAAATCACAGGGAAGGGTCTTGAGGGGGTACAAGTGAGAATGTGCCCTGGAAACTTTTTCTCTAAGAGAAGAGGACAGGAGGGGACAGGCGGGGACAGGTAGGGACCAGAAGGGAGGTATGTGTCTGGGTTAGCGGAATACAGAGCAGAATGAATCCTAAAGGATGGGCTCTAGAGAGAAAGGAGAAATGCAGAAGGCAGGTAGCTGAGTGGCTGAGGCAGAGTGGACAAAGTCCAGGCTTGGCTGCTGCTGGGTGGGGGAGGGGCTGTGGGAAGGTGAGAGGGTGCTGGGAAGGGGGCGGAAACACAGGGCCCACCCAGCCGGAAGAAAAGGCCAGGAGAGGATGCAGGAGGAGGCACCTCTGATGCCACAGGAGGGGCTGCATCCTTTGGGCAGGGCACAAGGCTTTTCTGGGGAAGAAGCCCGGGCCCAGAGCCTCTCCGCTCCCTCTCCCTTTCATCCCCTCTTACTGTCCTGGCCCCACCCCAGGCCTGCACAGCCTCCCTCCACACTCCTGCCCCCACCCCCACCCAGGAGACCCAGTGACAGGCCCAGTCAGCCTCTGCCTTCAGGACCGCCAATTCTCCCCACCACCTCGGGTACTCCCTCCTCTCACTCTCTCCTTCAGCAGACCCCGCCCCAGGAGGTTTGTCTTCCTGCTTATAGCCCCCAGAGGTAAGGCTGGAATGAGGCGCTGCCTGCCTGCTGCCGGGAAGGGCCTGCAGCAAGGTGGCTTGGGAGGCATGGGTAGCAGTCTCTGCTGGGGAGGAGGAAGCATTCTCATCAGGGAAACAAGCACATCCAGTGGGGGGTCAAGGGGAAGGAGGGGAAGGATAGGGATGGGGGGAACAGGGAGGGTTCTCAGTACCTTCAAGGGCCTGGGGCGTGGGGCAGGAGCAGGGCAGCTTCCTCGGTGACATACACCTCCATCCCTCAGCGCATCTCCTCTCCGCCTCCCGTTGCCAAGACAACCTGCCGGCTCAGCCGAGGAGGCGGCAGGGAGGGGGGAGGAGGAGGCTGTGGCTCCTACTGCTTGTTCTTCAGCGATGGAGGGAGGAGACCTGAGGCCGGCCCCTCTGCTGGGGCGGGTGGGGAAGCCTCAGGACCCAGCCCGGGCACTGTCCCCTCCCCCCTTCCACAGGGCTCTGGGATTGGCTCCAGGGGGGGCCTCAGGAGAACCTTAATTCAGGGCCCATAGCAGGCCTGTCCTGGAGAAGGAGGACTCTGGGCAGTGCCATCCCGCCACCCTCCTCCCCCAACTGCAGAAAGCTCAGTGTGGAGTTGGGAAAAGGCAGCAGGGACAGGGAGGGATAGTCTGTATTTGAAGGGTCAGGGGGTGGTTTCCAGCCCAAAGGAGAGGCCCAGGGCAGAGCTAGGCATGTAGGCACACGGTTTGGGGCCCAGAGGCCTGACCCCACCTGACCTCTGCGTTCCCTGACCATCTGCCCTGGTCCCCACCCTCTCACTGCCCTGGACCTACGGGAGGGACAGGGCCCAGGACAGTGCTCTTCTGCCCCCCACCCCGCTCGGCAAGAGCGTCCCCCCAGGGGCAGGGCCACCCTGGGCAGGGACAGTTCTCTGCCAGCCAGCCAGGAACCTGGGGGACGGTGGAGTTAGGGCTCCCTCTGCTGGCCCAAGGTGTGGCAGCCGTCAAGGTCATCGCTTGCTGAGAGTGATCCCAGAGTGCACCTTGGTGGGGCTGGGGTCCCGAGGGCACAGGCAGGACAGCAGCCCCTCTCCAGCCCACCAAGCTGCACCTCCACCTCACCCCTGGCCTCGGCCTGCAGGGGCACTTGCTCTGCCTCCTGCTCCTCCTCATGGGAGGCCCCGGACTCCCCATGGCCCGCGAATGGTCCCCCACCCACCCCACCATTGCTTGCCTGCCTCCCCCTCAGGCGGGGATGAGAGGGGAGGCAAACACCTCTACCAGCAGCAGGCAGCACTGAACACCAGGCACCCCCTAGCCCAGGCCGCGGGGCGGGCCTTCTGGGCACCACCTGGCCATACCCAAAAGGCTGTCACAGAGCTAGCGTGCCTTTAAGCTCAAGCGTGCCCGAGGCCTTGAGGACGGTGCTGGATCCACAACAGGGGCCAGAGCTCCTGCCCCTCCCAGACAGGCCACCCCAGGCCCAGCACCTACTTCTCAACTTCTTACCCCAGCAAGGCCGCTGGTGCCAAAAGTCCTGAGTGAACTCCGGCCCCGCCGCCCGCCCCCCACCCAGGGCCTGTGCAGCAGGCCCTCCGTCCTTTCTCTTCGCCTCACTCCAGTGTCCCTTGCCCCGCCTCATTCGTGGACGTGCTGGGGAGGGAGAGCCCCAGGAGTGCCCCCCTGTGCCTACGCCGTGTAAACATTAACCCCGAGAGGCTGACTCGCACCACCGCACCTCAGGAGAAGGGAGAGGTGACAGAGAACTGGGCGGGGGGATAAAGGGGAGGATGAGGGCCTAGACGGGACCTTTTCTCATCAGAGTTTGGATACCATGTCCCCCTACCTCCAATCACCAGACCCTCTGCCTCCTGGACCCCAGAGCCTTGGCCCCCAGCATGCTGCCATCAGGCCAGCCTCACTCCCCACCCCTGGCCTCACAATGGCCTCTGCTCACTCCCCTTCTCAGAGCCCCGCGCTACCTCCTCCCCGCCAAAGCAGGAAGACCAAGATCTGCAGAATGTGACCCAGGCACTTCCTGCCACTGCTCTGAGAGACCTTCTGGCCGCACCCCGACCCTGACCCTCACTGTCCCCCGAAGAGGCCTTCCTTCTCCAGCAGCTGTCTCAGTGTTCCCCCCCTCGCCTGTCTGCTCTGCTGGCTGCAGTCCTGCTTGTTCTTAAAGATCACACCAGCTGCAGCCCCGGCCGACGTCCCCTCCCCGTGCTTGCTCCCACCCAAGAGCCCCCGTGTGTGCGTGGGGCGTGGAGAACACCCTCTTTGAGGCATTGATGGTCCCGTTCCAGGACAGGCTCTCGATTCCAGGGCTCACTGGCTGTGACCGCGGGCAAGTTGGTGTGCCTGCGTTTGAGTTTGCCCACACATGGCCTGGGAATGATTTATCCCCTAAATACGGGGCTCCGTGCGCTGCCTGGCGCATTGCCTGCACACACTAGGGTCCTTTTCGCCCCTCGCTCTTGCCTCCTCTTTCACTCTTCTGGGATGGCCAAATGCTGCTTTGCTATCCTAGGTGTAAGAGAGATTTCCAAAAGTCCCGGGAAAGAACTGCCTTTTTATGGATTTATCCCCCTAATTAAATTTCAAGTGTCTTCAGAACTTGACAGGGGCTGATGCAGTGTCTTGTCCATCTTTTCAATTCACTGAAGGCTGGAGCAGCACTGTATGTTTAGGGAACAGATAAATCCGGGGGTTAACTGCTTAGGACCCCTCCCCGCCCAGGCCTACCTATAAGGATGGAGGGTAGAGCTGCATTCTGGCTCCTCGTCCTGCCTCCACCTCAAGGGACAGCAGGGCGCTGGGCCAGTGATGCCTTCCTGAGCCTTCTGGTGATATATTCCCTCAGTAGGTCCTTACTCTGTGTGATGTACTGTGCTGGGTACAGGCAGGCGGGGTGGGGGGCGAACAGGGACTGTCTCTGTACCCAAGGCCCTTGCTGCCTAGCAGGCCCAGGCAAGTGTGAAGAAGCATGGCCTGCCCCGGCTGCAGTGTGCGCCATTGGACAAGGGCTGTGCGGCGGGGGCCAGAGCCGTGGAGACCACCACTTCCCCCAGGAGAGCAGAAAGTCCACAGGGCAGGCGAGGTGGCTGTGGTCCATGCATGAAAGCCCTCTGGAGGAGGGCATGCTGGGCAGGGGGACCCTCATGGACAAAGAGGGACAAGCATGCTTGCTGAAGGGCCCAGGTGGCAGTTCTGGCAGCGCCCTGCTCTGAAAGGGCCGTTGTAGGGACAGGGCGGTGAAGGGCCTGCAGTCAGGCCTGTGCCGGAGCCTGGAAAACCACACTAAGGTTCCCAGTGACCGCGGGACGCGGACAGAGCCCTGGTGCACGGCAGGTAAGGGGAGCTGAACAAACTGACATCCTGGAGTAGGGGCGGGTGGTGGCGTCAGGAGGCAGAGAGGCCGTTTAGAGAGCCTTGCAGGGATTGAGACATCCCAGCGAAGCCTTGCCACGGCTCTCCAGAGCTTGCAAGAAAAAGCGGTCATGGGCAAGGGGGTGAGAGTTGAGATGCTCGTTTGCTTGGAGAGGGACAGTGTGAAGAGCAGGTGAGACGAGAAGGGCGGAAATGTTAGGGAGCCGGGTAGGGAGAGAACTGGAGAGTGAAGAATGGACGGATGGCCTGTGGCGGGTGGGGGTGGGTGTGGGGGAGGAAAGAGCTTCAGAAAGGGCTGGTCCCCGGCGGTGTCTGGGGCTGTGGGCTGAGGACACCAAGGGCTGAGGCAAGGCTTTTTGGCTTGGCGACTGAAAAGTACTGCCACTGGACTCCAAGGGACAGGGCCAAATGGAATGACATAAGTAGAAGCCAGCCTGCAAGGACTAAAAAGAGCGGATTCCCTCTCTGACTCTCTACTTTGGCTCCTCTCTGCCTTGCCTGGCTGTTTGGAGGACGGGACAGGGAAGGGGGATCGATAGCGAGGCTATTCTTAGCTGGCTAGCGTTCTTGGTAACCCTAAACAGGCACAGGATGTGAGTGAGGCATGCTGCCCCCGCCTCCCTCATCTTGTCACCTCCCCCCTGCCCCCCACAGACAGGTTCATCCTGCCCTAAGTCTTCCCCTGCTGTGTTCTCCCTCCCCCACCCGCACCCTTGCTCAGCAACTTCACACACCCAGAAGCAACGAGGGTGCTGGAGCCTGCTGTGGGGCTGTCTGAGGCTCCTGGGAAGCCCCCTTCCTACCACACATTCATATACTTCACACCCCTCTGAGGTCCCCTGATTAGAGAGCCATTCTCCTGACCACAGTTAGCGTCTCTGGTCACCAGTTCAGAAGGAATGAGCTGAACAGACTTCCCTAGAGCATGAAGAGGCACTAAATCGTGGGGTGAGCCAGGGACCCAAGGCCGCCAGGCTTGGCGTGGGGCATGGGCACTCTGACGTGGCACAAGCCTCCCAGCTGCCTTCCCTCGCTGTTCCCCAATTTGTCCCTCTCGCCCAAGGTCTCACCTCAGAAAGCAAGAAAGGAAACAGTGAGGGCTTTCTGGAGCCGGCCCCCAGAGGCCTGTCTGTGCTGGGGAGGTCAGAGGGAGGCGGGGAGGGCCCAGAAAGGCGGAGAAGAAAGCAGAGGCGGGACAAAGGGCCCATCCACCTTTGAAGCTGTTTCTAACCCAAGCCAGGGAAGGTGGGGGTGGGCCTGAGAGCCGGGCTGGGGGAGGCAGTCTGGAGTTTTAAAGAATGTCTCAAATTCCTTCGGAAATCAGAGGGATTGTGAGAGCTGCCCCTCCCCAACACACTTCCTTCCCAGCCCCCCAAGTCCAGTCCTCCACACCTGGGGGCCCCAACCCTTTGTCCTCAGGTAATTGCTGGGCTTCGCCCCTGAGTTTAAAATCCCATTGATCTCACCAGTTATCAGCTGCGGCTCCAGACCACCCTCCCTACACACCCCCCAGAAAATGACGCTCAACGCCCCCCCCAACCCAGCAGTCCGCCCTGGGATTAAGGCTCTTTGTAACTGGGGGTTGGGGGGGTGGTGAGAAAAGCGACCTGGTGGAAACCAATTATGACAAACCAGAGGGAGAACGGCCTGGGGCCTGGGGACCTCCCTCTTGGCTGTGGCTGTTTAAACGGCAGGGGCTGGGGGTGGCTGCTGGGGCTCCAGCCCCTCCAAGAAAGAGGAGTGTGACCCCCTCCCCCCCACCCCTTCACTAACACGGGGCTTCGCGCTCCTCCCATTGGGACTAAACCAGGCCCGTCCACGACTCCCCATCCTGTCCTCATTTTTAGGCCATTCTTAGGGGAAGCGATGCCTTTCGTCCTCTTTCTTCTTTTCCCCTGGCCCGCTTCCCTGGTGTATGCTCAGAAAGTGGGGAGACTGAGCCTGGGGGTCCATCTGCAGAAGGCAGGACCCAGGCGGGGTGTTTCCCCCAAACACAGACTGGGGTTGGGGGAGCGACCCGCAGGGCAGGGCCTCCCCCTGGGCAGGATTAGAAGCCAGAGCGAAGGGGCAAAGAGGCGGGTTTTATGGCCCCTGAGTCCCACCCCTGAAATTCGCACCTCGGGGCGCCTGGGAAGGCCCACCAGAGCCGCTCAGGTCTGGGCCTCGGCCGCTTCTGGGTCTCTTCCCCCAGGCTGGCCTCTGAGGTCCCCTCAGGTGTGCCCCCCCTCCCGCAGCGGACCCGGGAGGACAAGGGGGCACTTTCTCGTCCTCCCACCCTCTTGCGCCCGCCCCGACCCTCCTCACCGGTAAAAAGTGATCCTGCTCGCGGCCAGGCGGCTTCAGCGGCCGGAGCGCCAGGCCTGCTGCCGGGCTGGCCTCCCGCCTGGCCCGGCCCATCCGGCCCCAGGGTGTGGGTTCTCCTCGCCCCACAGGTAGCACGGGACGCACCCTGAGAGTCAGGAAACCGGAGCCCGCAGAGGGAGGGAGGGAGGGGCGCCCTGGGCTCCGCGGACGGACTCGCAGCCCGGGCCACCGGGCCACCCGGGCCTGGTGCGGCCCCTCGAGGACGCCCCGCCCTGCACCTGCAGGAGCCCGGGCCGGCGCTGCGCGTCCCCGCGCCTCTCGGAGAAGCCAGTTTGTTGCCCGTGGGTGTTGGAGTTGGATCCCTCCACCCCTCGCCCCCTTCAAATGCCAGTTTGCAGGAAAATGGTTTTATTCTGGGGCTGAGGATGGGGGTGCAGGCCTGGGGAGTGGAATATGAATGGTCAACCCCCTTTTTTTCCTGAAACAAAAAACGGAAGTCCCTTCCTACAGTCTGGCTAGGAGGAGCCGGAGGCCCGGGGCAGGCTGAGTGGGTCACCTCCCGACAGCGTCTGCCAGGCCTTGAACCTGCCAACCTTGCCTCTCTGTTCAGTGCGTCTGGGTCCAGGGGACACTAAGCTCCTCTCCTGGGACCTGGCCCACCCCTGGGGGCCTAGTCCGGTGAGGGGTCCAGGAGGCGGCCCTGAGGGGTCGCCAGTCCTGCCCCTCTGCAGCCTGGGGCGCTGGTGCTTGTTGGTCCTCAGGACCCTCCATGGGGGCTCTGGCTCCCCTCCCTCCACCCCAGCCCCATCTTTGGATTAGGAAGGGAAGGGGATGGGAGGGCTAGTGAGGGGCAGCTGCCCCGCCCCTGTGTCCCTGACTACGTCAGGGGCTGCGGCCTCCGCGTGCGCTTGGTCCGGCGGGTTGGGGCTGAGCCCACAAACTCGAACTGCTTCTGCCTCTCCACTTGGTTGGGAAAAGGCAGCTGGCCCTCGTAGAGGCGCTTGATGAAGTGAGCCTCGCGCTGGTTCTGGCGGCTGCGGGAGGCCTGGCGGGGCCGGCCCTGCCGCGTGAAGGCCATGAACCAGCCCTCGTGCCTGGCGTTCTGGAAAGCCGTGTAGTTGTTTTCCAGCACGATCTCTGTGAACACGCAGTCTTTGCTTTTCCCGCTGGGCTGTGGGGGAAGGAAGGAGGGAAGTTGGTCCACCCACCCTGTCTGGCTTCTCTGCCTTATGGGCCTATTTTAAGACTGAGGAGGGGCTGGGAGCCTAAGGACTTCTGCCTGGTGAGATGGTGCCCTTGTTGGAGAGGCAAAGGTGGGAGAAGGCAATACGCTTCGTTTGGAGGCAGATCTGAACTTAACACAGACTTGCCATCTGGAAGTCGCACACCTTGATCAAGGCGTCTGTGACGCTGAGCTTTACTTTCTCGACACGCGGCACAAAGATCTAGGTAAGTGTGGGGTTCCGTGCACCGCCGGTGGCTCTTGTGCACGGGAACAGTCGCAGTGGGGGGGGGCGTGGCTTGGGGGGCACCAGTCTCTGATGAAAAGAAGGGCAAACACTTATAGACACCAACTGTGTCCAGAGCCACACGGGCACCCCTTTGACCCTGTGGGTCACCCCGACTCTATGCCCATCTTATAGATGGGTCGCCTGAGGCTTAACAAAAATAAGCAAATATTGGGTGAGAAGAGCCAGAATTGGAAGCCAGGATTGACCAGTGCTAAGGGAAATGGAATTGTCCCTGCACGGCAGTGAGTAGGCGGCACGCTAGTCAGCAGTCACACTCACAGGTGGTTACACCAGCACACGGTTACACTAGCAGGCAGTCAGTGTGCTTTGCTGGTTGGATTCCTCGGAGCCCACTGACCTCAGGGGAGCCTCTGGTCTTGTATGAATGCCTACTGTCATTAGCATTCATGAATGCTAACGATGAAGCATTATTACTTCATCATAATGAAGTAATATTCATTACTGAACATAACGAATACTTGTACTTTCAACCCCTGTAAGCACTCAGCTGTCGACACAGGGGCTGCGACGTCAGGCGGGTGCCGGAACCCTTGCCCACGGATGCTGGGATCCACCCGGGGAGTCTGAGCCCCAGGCCCTGCGGCCCGTCAGCACCCTCACAGTGCTTGTGGGGTGCAGAGGGCCTCACTGAGATGGAGAGCACAGGAGTGGCACTGGTGGGCGAGAGCAGAAGAGTCGCGGTCCCCATGGCCCCACAGGCTGCAGGGAGCGGGATTCAGGTGGGCCCCCGGTGCCCCACCCCAGTGAGATCCAGTCAGGCGCCTGCTCTGTCCTCTGGGCCTCACCTTCCCGATGAGCTTGCCCCTCTTGTTCATGCAGATGTACTTCTCGCTCTCAGCCCCCTTGATGCGCACCCGGCTCCCGAAGGTGTCCGTCTCCACGATGAGCTTGGCTGTGATGGGGGAGGGAGAGGGAGACCTCTGTCCATGAGGGTTGCTGGCCCAGGGGGCTGCAGGGCCCCCCCAATCAGCCTGACCTCCAAACTCAGGTGGGGCACATGGGAGGCCCCGACACCAGATCTGGGGATGAACCAGGTGAGGCTGGCCAGGGCTATGGGTGGTCTCAGGTGAGGGCTGGGTCTCACCAAACTTGTTGCCGTCCTCAGCCGTGGCAGAGATACGACGCCCGGTGACCTGCACGTGCTTGCCGCTGGTCCGGCTGTAGAGCTGGTACTCACGGATCTGCCGCCTGCTCAGCTGGTCGGTCATGGCACCCTGGTCCCTCACGTACTGGTTAAAATTAGGAGACGGGTGATTCTCCCCCTTTGCGGTTGCCAAGGGAAAAATAGTGTCAATTTGCTTTGGACAATACCACCGCGGGTCCCTCCAGGGGAGAGGGGTGCAGAGGGGAGTGTGGTGGACCAGCCACCTGTCCTGGGAAGGAGAGGTGCAAAGTGAAGGGGGCAGAGGGCCGTGACCTTCTCAGACTAGTGGTTGAGCCAGTCGTGACCTCTTGGCTCCCTTTCCAGCCTGCAGCAGAGAGCTGGCAGCTGCCCAGGCCTGGGGACACTTGGTGGAAGAGTGCACACTTGGAATCATGACTCCGGGAGCTGGAAGGAACCTTCAGAGTTGTGGTGTCTGATCCCCGAATTCTGTAGAGGAGGTGCGCAGGTGGCACTGCTGGTTAGGGGAAGGACCCCTGTCCTGTCTCTGGCATTGGAGCTTCTCACCTATCCAGAACTCTGGGGTCTTGGCTTTGTTGCCAGGACAACCAGATTTTCTCTCCATCCTCCCTGCTAGCCTCGAAGGACCCTACCCTCAGCACATGCGCACACACAGCAGCTGATTTGCTAGGGTCACTGGAGAGCATTACGGGGGCTCTGAAAGCCCTGTCTCTAGGCTTCTGCGGTGCCCCTGGAAAGCATTTATTTGTGGCATGTGGAATCCCGAGCTACACCCAGCTGCCCTGCCTCTCCCTGGGGTGCTCAGGGCCCTCCGAGAAGCCAGACTCCCTGCCAGATCTCCTTCTTCCTGTGTGGGTGGGGTGCCTCCTTATGCGGGGAGGTGAAGGCAGCTGTCAGAGGTGCTACGGGCCAGGGCCCAGGGCTGCTCCTGCGAGGCCACCTGCCTGTGCCACAATGAAATGGAGGCTGGTTGCCAGCGCCGCTGCTACCCACCCGCTTCTCCAGGAGGCTTGAAGGGCTCTGTGCGCCCGCAGGACAGGGCCGGACAAAGGCATGATAAGTACTTGTCCAGGCCGGTCTCCCATCACCCATCGGCAGCACAGAGCCAGAGAGAGGCCGTGCCTGCCCTCTCTCTCCAGCCAGGTGCAGCCTGGATGGCGGCTCCCAGCTGCGGGCCGCAGCCTTGGCTCCCGCACTAACACGTGCCTCTCCCCACCTGGCCCCTGTGGCCTGTGCTGAGACAGCTCTTCCCTGTCCCCAGTCCCTCAGCCCAACCATCTGGACGGAGCCAGACCTGGATCAGCATCTGTGAGGGCCACTCCTGGAGGGAGGGGTGCGAAGTGTCCGCTGGAGGAAGGGAGGTGAGGTAGCAGCCGGAGGCCCACAGCGCTGCCTGCCCAGGTTAGCCTTTCCTGTCACCGTTCCTTTCCAACACCAGCGAGGCCCAGGCCCCTCCCTGGGGAAACCTGAGGCCCTCATTTGGGATGGGGGACCTGCCTCCCTGCCAGGGGGTGGGGTCTGCCTGTCCCCAGCCCCAGTCGCCTGGCCCAGGTTCAGGCCCTCCGCCCTTCTTGGCGGGCAGCCTCCTTCAGACTGTCTGTTCCAGGTCAGGAACAGAGAGGCCCCCCCCAAAGCCCCCTCCTCTCCTCATCCCCCTTCAAGCCCTGCACAAAAGCAGCCCCACGCCCCCCCACAGCCCACAGCCCACAAGTCGCTCTCCCCGCGGGACCTTGCCTGTCCCTTTCATGTCCCCGCTGCGGGGGACCTCCCCTTCCACTGCACAGACAGCTGCTTGTCAGCCGGCCCCTCAAGCATGGCTGTGGTCCGGCCTGCAGGCCCCACCTCCGAGGGGGGCGAGGGGGCACTTCAAGGGGGAAAGGACAGCTTTGCCACCTTCCCTGAATCCTGAATGGGGCCTCAGCCAGGCCATAACCGCCAGGCCAGCCACACCATTGTGCTGACTCCCCTTCCAGAGCAGGTTGGGCCCACCCCCAGGCCCCTCCCGTCCAGGCTGGGGGGCTTTCTTCTTGCTCTCCCTGGATGTGTGAAGCAAAAGGCCTGGAACGGGGGCTTGAGCAAAAGGGGGAAGGAAAAGGGGGGTGTCTCCCTCTCTCTCTCTCTCTCTCCCACCCCCCCACTGCTTCAAAGGCAGCCCCTTTCCCTCTCCCAGAGAAAAGGCGTTTACCTTCAAAAAAAGTCCCCACTGGATATGAAGAGAAGCGGCCTCTGGCCTGGGAAAGCCAAGCGCTCTCCCCAGCGCGGTTCTGGACCAGTGCATTTTAATAGCTGCACTTTTATGGAGGATCACAAAAAGGGACCAAGCCCAGCGCTGGGGCTGTGCTGGGGCCGGGGGGGAGGTGGGTATGAGGGGCTGGCCTCCGGTGGGGGGAGTGTGGAGAAGCAAACCCCAAGTCTTGTCTCAAGCAACCTCTTTGGGCTTGACCTCATTGCCTGTAGGTAAGGAGTCCCTGGCCCTGGCTGGCCCCCAGGACGGCCCCCCGCAGGACATCCGTGTTGGTGGGAGGGGGGTCATGAGAGGAACACACAGGTGGTTTTACGTGGAATCCTGTCCCTTCAGGTACAAGCCTCACCTCCACCCTCTTCCAGCCACACAGGCCGCTAAGCCCTCAGGTCTGTGCTGCCCTCGCACTTAGCCTTAGGGTGACCCAGTGAGGAAGGATGGAGGGGAGGTCATGGGAGGGAGGGCAGGTAAAAACCTGTCAGTCCCCAAACCTGCAACAGCCCCTTCTTCTACCCCCTCCAAAGGCTGAGCCCCTCAAACATCAGAGAGGCCAGAACCTGCCTCTGGGCAGCGAAAGGAGACTGCCCCTTGCCCCTTTGGGTAGGGTGGGGAGGATGAGGAGAAGCTGGTGGGGCCAGGGCGCCTACCTGAGTTTGACAGCAGAGAATGAGTAGCTGCAGACACCTGTGTGGGGACGTGAGGCAGAGCCAGGTGTGGGTGTCAGCAGCCAGCCCAGGGCACACCGGGTGCCGCCCCCGCCCCCCACCCCCCAGCCTCACCCACCAGTCCGTGGGGGAGTCCCACTAACACTAGGGCTGCCCGAGGCTGGACCTGGCGGCAGAACTGCAGCGGGAGAGGCCGCGCACTTACAGAGCGAAGCTGGGCAGCAGGCGAGCGGCTTCCATCGCCGGAGAGGTTTCTTGGGGCAGTGGCCCCCCTGCCCTCAAACTCGGGAGAAGATGTGGGCAGTCCCTGGGGGTAGAGTCCCAGAGAAGCCAAGGTCTCTTCAAGCCACAGGTTTTCAGGGGGTAGAGGAGGAGAGAGGGGCGGAGGGGGAGAGAGAAGAGTGGGGAGGAGGAGATGGAGGGGGAGGAGGGCGTAACGGGGAGACTGAGGTGTGAGGTGTCCACCTTCCCAGCCAGAGAGACTGCAAAGCAGCCACTGGCAGGGCTGCCAACCTCTCCTGGGCTCCAGGCGCAGAGGATGGCGCTGCTGGGGCCTGCTCGACAGGAGGCTGGCCCTGTGGTCCCCAGTTATCCCGACCCTCAGAGACCCCGACGGCAGTGCCCCTCCTCCCCTCGCGGCGGGCCTCAGGTTTGGTGCCCCTCTCCCCGAGGGTGAGCGGCCAGTGTCTATCTGGGGTCGCTGGGTCTGGCTGGGGAAGGAAATTCCCAGAAGCAGCCTTAAAAAGGAGGAGCCTCCCTGCAGGGGGCAGGAGGTGGGCTTGGCCGGACGGTGCTTCCACTGCCTCTGTGCCCCCTAGAGTCCCTGGTCTGCACTCTGGCCACGGGGGAGGAGGGGTTAAGACTGTCCCGACTGGCAGCGAATAGCGGGTGCCACAGCTTGGGGGCCCAGGGTGAGGAGGAAGGGGTGGTTGGGGCTGTGGAGGACTCCCATGGAGTCCCAAAAGCTGGCCTGAGACGGGGCCTTGGCAGCTTCCTCTGAGAGACAGGCAGGAGTGCCCAGGATACCGGAGGACCCAGAGACAGCTCACTGTCCTTAATGGGTAGACGGCCAGAGGGCTACATTCTGGGCCTCACTCGCCACCCTGGAGCCTCTGAGGACTCCTCCCCACATCCCCAGGTCCCCTCACAGCTGCTGGGGAGGAAGGCCCCACCAGCCTATTCACAGGAGGTCTGTCCCACGCGGCTCTGTCCCAGGCCAGGGGAGACCCGTGCCTGCCGCAGGCAGGGAAACCCAGGTGCACCACTGGGCAGGTAGCTCAAACCGACCCCGCTAGCTACTGAATGCAGGACCAGGTCTCCAAAGTCCCAGCTCTTCCTGCTCCTCGTGGGTTGTGTCTGGGGTCTTTCTGCTGTGTCCACACACTCAGGGTCCAGCACGGCCCGTCGCCATGGCCAAGGTCTCCATCCCTCCAGAAGGTGGGTGGTGGTGACCTCTGGAGGAGGCTGGTCCTGGGAGACCTCTGAGGGAAACCCCGCCTTCACTCGGGAAGCTCAGCTCCTGGGGTGGGTGGGGGAGGCGGGAGGCGGGGGGCGGGGGGCGGCAGGTCTCCATGCCCCCAGGAAGGGAAGAGAAGGGGAAATGCTGACTGTTGACTGATTTCCCTGCAGAGATGAGGGGGAGGGCACAGCTCTCACCCCAGGCCTGCTTCTCACCTTCCTGAGCGGGATCAATCCACAAAGTCGTCTGCCATCCCCCCACCCCAGACACCTCTGCCCCCTCCACCGCGGCTGGCTGCCGCTGCCCTACACACCTGGCTCCCGGCCCCTGGGCTCCCCAGGCTCCCCATGGGGGCGGGGCCGGGAGCCTGAGCTGGCCTGGGCAAGGCAGTTTTGGCCCCCAGCCCTGCATAGCTGGGGGGGGGAGGTCCAGGGTTGGAATCCAATGGAAAGAACATCAGCACTAGGAAGGGTCTCAGCTCTCAAGGATGAGGGTGTCACAGCTACTTGGTGGCACGGCCAGAACAAGGTACAGATGCCCGGACTCCAGGCCAGGGCTGGCCCCTCTCAGAACACACCCTGCCCGCCCGCCGGCTGTGCTGTTTTGTCCAGGCCCGGCCCCCTGGGCATCGCGCTTTCCCACAGTCCTTGCCTCACTGGGGACCCACCAAGACTCTGCCTCCTCTGTAGACATCCCCCACACCTCCCTGCTGTGCTTGGTGCTGGCGCTGGCTCTGCTCTGTGACCTGGAGCCCACACCCTGCCAGCTCCCAGGCAGGGCAGTGAAGGCTACCTCCTCCTGACCATCATCCTGTGGTCACAGGTGAGAGCAGAGGTGCAGGGAGGAGACAGCCCAGACTTGGGCTTCAGGTGGGGATGTGGAGGGTGGGGACAGAGGTGCCCTAAGGTGAGGCAAGAGTGGGGACATTCCTCCTGGGCCCAAGGCCTCAGCCTGAGTTCTGTTGGTGGGGGAAGGGCCCGCATCTCTGGCCAGCCCCTAGCCCAGGCTGGGTCCCCATGGTAACATGCCAGCGGTCAAGCCTGGCCTTGGGGTGCAGCCAGGGGACTGGTGCCAGGGGACTCTGGGTCACGGCTTGTTGCGCAGTGTGACATCTTCTGCTCCTTGTCCCTTCCCATTCTGCACCTGCAGGCTTGGCCTCGAACGGGGCTTGCTCCTTTAGCCCCTAGACAGGCCAGTGGTGGCCCCACCGGGGAGGCATTCTGGAGAGGTCTGGGCCTGGCCATGACAGGCTATGTGACCTGTGCAAGTCCCCTCACTCCTCTAGCCTCAGCTTCCCAATGCAGAAAAAGGAAATGACCGCTGCTGAAAATGTCAGAGGTGCCACAGTGTCGCTGAGATGAAGGACACTCCCCGAAAGTGTCAGATACCCCACAAAAATGGGGGGAGGGGATGGAGACCCTCTTCTGTGGTCCAGCCTCATTTCACCTAAACTGACTGACTTTCCTGACCAGAGGGAGCTGGGAGGAAGGGAGAGTTTATTAACATTTACGGGGGTGATGATGGCAGGAGGTGATAGGGAAGTGAGAAGTAGCCCTGGCTGCATGGTGGCTAATCCCCACCCCCTAGTGACAAGTTCGATACCTCCCAACTGCGCTGTCTGACGCCTGCCCCCCCTGAAAGCCCAGCTGGTGCAGACACAAACTCACGGAGCCCACCTGTGGACCTGCCACTTGTCAGCACCTGCTTTGATGCCAGTCCACCTTTTTCCTGGTGAGAGGCAGAAGAGCTAGGGCTGAGGGAGGGGGAGGGCAAAGGGCCTCTCAGCAATGCAGGAAGAGCCCCATCTTTGTTTGCCCCCGCTAGCTGCCAGCACAGGGAAATCAAATTAGCGGTGGGCAGCTGCGGAGGGTGGGTGCTTGCTGGGGCTGGCTGAGGGGCGCAGTACCTGCAGGAGCATGGCTTTGCTGTGACCGGGCTCTGGGGCTGCCCCTCCTAGGGCTCCAGCGAGGCAGGGACTCCAGACCCAGCTCTAACACCTGCTGTCAGTTGATGACACTTTTGAGTGCCTGCTGCTGCTTGCCTCTCCTTCACTCTCCACATGGTGGTTAAGAACAAGGGCTCTGGGGCCAGACTACCTGGGAGTCCCGGCTTCTCCACTAGCTGTGCAACCTTGGGGGCAAGTGGTTTATCCTCTCTGTGCCTTCCTCTCCACATCTGAGAGCCCGGGCTGCTAACGCCCCCCACCCCAGCAGGGTTGTGGGGGAAACGGGGCAAGTCCATGCATGGGCGCAGAGCGGTGGCCAGGCGCGGCGTTACCACAGCAATCACACCAGCCTTCCTCCCTCTGAACCTCCAAGTTTGCTGTCTCGAGCCCTTTGTGCCCTCTGTTTTTGCTCCTGGGAAGGTCCCATCAGCTCCTCTCGTAGCTGCTTCCCCTGAGAAACCTTCCCAGATCTTACTAAACAGCACTTCACACCCTGGATATTAGCCCGTTCCTCCAAAGCCCTCGAAAGTTACTGGAATTATGTTGTTGGCTTCTGTGTTTCCACCAGGCTGTAGGTGACTTGAAGGTGAGGACTTGTCTTGTCCACCTGTAATCACTGTGGCAGGAAGCCGTGGTGAATGCCAGCTGCCTCCCTGGAGCCAGACCTCAGCTGGTGTGCCTTTGCACTCAATCAGAGTGCAAAGCTAATCAAGCCCGAGGCCAGTGACCCTGTCCTTTTATGGTAGAGGGTGGGCAGGGCTCACTTCGTCCCTTGGGGGGTTGGGGGTGGAAAGTGGGCAGCAGGGATGCCAGCCCTAGAGAAGGATGTAGCTGGGTGGGAGACCCGAGCCTGCTGCTGAGCTGCAGTGTCCAAGGCTCTCCTTCTGGGGTCCTGGGAGAGAGGGCAAGGCCAGCTCCCCATCAGCCCATTTCAGGCCTGGCCAGGAGGAGTCCAGCAGTGGCCCCACTAGTCTAACCCGGGCTGGGGGCCAGCTATGTGCCACTGTGGAGGAACCAGCTCTGAAGGGGCTCTGCAGGCCTGGGAAAGGGCAGGGGCCTCCACCCCTTTCCTGTCCTCTATTGGCCTCATCCCAACCATTCCCTGAGCCTAGGCTGGTGGCTCCGGGAGGTACCCCAGGGGAACCCTAGGAGTTGAAAGTGTACACCAGTCTCCCTGGCTGGAGTGGCTCAGTTGGTTGGGGCGTGTCCCAAGACCAAAAGGTCAAGGGTTCCATTCCTGGTCCAGGCGCATACTGGGTTGTGAGTTCCATCCTCGGTTGGGGTATGCACCAATCGCTGTTTCTCTCTCACAGCTTTCTCTCCCTCTCCCTCTCTAGAAGCAATGAAAAAAATGTCCTCTGGTGATGTTGAACCGGACGCAGGATTAGCCTGTGCCCTGAGGTCCCAAAGGATGCACACCCTCAGGTTGGACCCACCTGGTCGAGGCCCTTCAGTTCTGCACCTAAAAAACAGGGCCTTGTGGGGAGGGAGTGTAGACGTGGGAAGACCCACAGCAGCTCTAGCTCCCTCCCTCACCTAGGGCAGAAGGTAGAAGCTGGGTGAGGGGCTGGGACACTTGATTCTTCCCCCAAAGATGGGTGGTGAGGGTGCCAGGAGGAGAGGGAGATGATAGAGCCAGTAGGCAGGGCCTGGCCCACTGCTGCCCTCTGCTGGGCCTGAGGGCTCACTGCAGCAGGTGACCCATAGGGCTAGGGGAAGAGATGTAGAAACAAGGTCCTGGCAAAGCAAACTTTATTGTGTCCCTGACTTTGGGGCTCTTCCCTCCAGGTGCTGCTCAATCGGGAGAGTTGCGGTAGGGGGCTCTTGTGTTGCCCTCCCAATACTTCCATCACCTTCAGCCTCAGATGGAGGGCCCCAGGGAGGAGGTGTGGGTCCACAGCATACCCCATGGAAGCCCACTCTGCATGGTGGCTTGGCCCACCCTCCCACCATCACTGGGACCAGGCCACTCCTGGCTCCTCATTTTTTGAATCCGGGCTTTTTGGCTCTGGGTGTGGCTTTGGCCTATGGAGAGAAGGGAGGGCTCCAGGTTCGCACTCCTTCCCGGAGGCCACCCCCCATCCCCCACCCCAGGGCCAGCCCCTTCTGTGGACCCACCTTCCTTACAGGGCTCTTGTCTTTCAGACTGGGTCTGGAACAGAGGTGAGGGATGAGGCTGGAGAGAGGGTGAGAGAGAGAGCGCTCAGCCTGGGGCCACAGCCCGGCTGCCCAGTGTGCCCCCTGGGAAGCAGGGCCCTGGGCATTTCCTGGAGCTGGGGGTTGGGCCCAGAGAGGGGAGGCTCAGAGTCCACCTCTGCACCTGCTGCCTGCCTGCCATGGGCCACTCTGACTCCTGTGTGTGAGACAAGATGGCTTTTCTCGGGCTTCTGCTTTCTTGTATTTACCACCAATGTTTCCTTTTCCTTATACAAGTGATGTTACATTGCAAAAATAGAGCAACTAAAGAACAGGATAAATTCCTTATGTTATTTCCCTCCCAATAAAATATTAACATTTTGATGTATTTCCTCTCAGTACCTTTCTTTCTTTGTTTTCTTCTAATAGCATGTAAAATAAAAAGATTTTTAATATCCTGTTATTTTTAATTCCATGAACCTTTCCAGGTTGCCATCTTCTTCATGTGCCTATGTGACACCCATGGAGAAATGTGACCTAGTTTAACCTGCTGTTACACCGGTAGACATTTAGAAGGCCTTCATTTGAGTAATGCAGTGATGGGTCTCTTAGTGCATATAATTCTCCCATAATCTGGATGCACTCCTTGGAAAGGAATTGCCACAAGTGGAGTTAGCTCAGAAGATAGGAAAAGTTAGTGCTTTTCAAAAAGGCTGCACCAGCCTACCATGGCAGCACACTGAGTAAGTATCCTGTGTGCACACACGTGCACATGTGCACACACCAGGCACACCACACTCTCTCCAGTACTGCACACCTTCACCCAAAGAGCTTGGTCAAGTTAAGAGATGGGAAGAGTTACCTCATCACTTCCTCTTCTTTATCCATCTTCTTTTTCTGGGAACCAAACACAAGCATCCTGAGGGCGGTTAGGGCGAGGGCCTGAGCAGCCTCGCTGTGCCCTGGCAGGGCTCCCGCCTCCTGCACGCTCAGCTCAGGAGGCCTGGCCCAGGTTACCCAGGAGCCTCAGCAAGGTCCCCTCCCTCACCTTGGTAACGCTGCTCTGCTTCTGGGGCACCAGCCTCTTGCCTGGTTTGACAGGGGTCTCCTCTAGGGACACATCCACATCGTCATCCTCCTCATCGTCTTCCTCATCTTCCTCCTCTGGCTCCTCTTCTTCCACCTCTTCTTCCTCCTCCTCCTCCTCCTCCTCCAAGGTGTCATCTGCAATGCATGGCAAAGGGGCAGGGCCTCTGAGCATGGGACCCCCAGGGCCCCTGGCTCCCACCCCATTTTCCAGCTTGATAGGTGCCCTGGGGGTCCCAGCACAGGGGTGAAAGTGTCCGTCTGTCCATCTGGCGAGCCCCTCCTGGCCTCCTTGACAAAGTGGAGGTGGGGCGGGGTGAGAGATCCAGGCAGCCCCAGGGGGTGGAGGGTGGTCGAAGGAGGTGGGAAGGGTGAGCTGGGGTCTGGCTGGGTAGGAAGGAGTGTGGCAGCAGCTAAGGACTTCAGGTCTTATCCTAAGGGAAGTGGTCCCTGCTAGAGTTTGGGGGCAGGAGGGCACCCTGACGAGAGATGCACAACTGGATGGAGAAGAGGGCCAGTTAAGGGGATAGTAAAATAGTCAACAGCGCAGTGACTTGCCAGGGTCCCTGTGGCCACCAGCAGCGTCCTTCCCTTGAAGCTAACACTGTTGGTGTGTGCTAGTACTGGGCACTGTGCTCACGGCTTTTCCTGAACATCCCATCCATTCCTCACAACTGCTCTGTGATCTGAAGCCAAGTACACCCTACCCTCAGGTCAGAGGGGTGGTGGTGGGGATCCCGCAGGGTGGTGAAGGGGAACTGCGGGGAGGATCCCTGCCTGTGGCCTTCCAGTCTGGGCTACTGGCAACGGTGTTGCCTTTGGGGTTTTTCTCTAATCCTTCAAGAATCCCTCAAGGGTCCAATTATTTATTCTGCCCGTGGCCCGCGCTAGGCACTGCGCTCTCAGTCCAGGCCCCGACTCACCGTGGCATTCCTGGCCGCTGAGGAACACGGGCCCAGAGCCAGCCCGCAGCTGGAAGGTGACAGGAGGAGAAAGCTCCAGGCCCATCATGACCTGCAGGGCAGGGGTGTGGGGGCAAGAGCGGAGAAGATGCGTGGCCGCGGCTGATGCAGGGCTGGAGCGCGCCTCCAGCAGAAACGCTCCCGTTTGTTCCCCACTCCCCGGTCACACACACTCCGAGGGCTCCCGGGACTCCGGGGTGCTATCCAACTCCCCCCCCACTCCCCGGCCTTTCTGCCTGCCGAGGGGGCTCAGTCGGAGGAGACGCAAGTCTGATCATCTCGTTCTTGCTCAGATCGCAGACAGGCTTCCCTGAGGGCGGCTGTTAAACAGAGAAATCCTACTGCTCTGGACTAAACCGTTGTCTCCGGAATCGAACGGTCAGGTTAAAGCCCAGTCTCTGGTGTGTCTGGAGAGGGGAATTCTGGGAGGGGATTAGGGTTAGATGGGGTCAGAAGAGTCACCACGGGATTAGCGTCCTTTTGAGACGAGACTAGAGAGCCCGCCCCACGTGACGACACAGAGAGAGCCTGGTTTACAAGCCAGGATGAGGTCCCTTGCTGAGCCCTGCCCAAGCGGGAAGGCTGGGCTCAGGGAGACTAAAGACTCTGAAGTCCTTAGCTGGTCTCGTAGTGTCACAGACGCAACAAAAAGGCAGATGCAAACCTGTACGTACAGAGAGACTTTTGTCTTACGAGTAATGTGCGGATATGCTTATGAATAAAGGTTGGAAATATATTAAAGTGCTAACCATAATTTTCAATGGCTAGTTCAGTATGTAATTTCTTTATATTTTTCCAGACATTCCAGTTTCTAGAGTAACAATGATGATACTTATTTATTGAGTTCCTACCACGTGCCAGGCCCCACACGGAGCATTTTACTTGCTTTACCTCCTTTAACTCCTCACCGGTGAAGGAGGTGCTGTTACTTTACAGAGGACACTGGGGCTCAGAGATTCACTTGAGAGTTTCTGGTTCAGACTGGGAGTGAAGGAGCGAACCAAAGTGCAGCCACAGACACATGGAGAGGCTGGATAAAATGTAATGCAATGGCCCTGGCTGGGGTGGCTCAGTAGACTGAGTGCTGAGAAGAAAGGGGTCTTCTCAGGTTGATTCCCAGTCAGGGCACATGCCTGGGTTGCAGGCCAGGTCCCCAGCAGGGGGCGTGTGGGAGGCAACCACATATTGATGTTTCTCTCCCTCTCTCCCTCCCTTCCCCTCTCTCTAAAACTAAATAAAGTCTTAAAAAAAAATGTAATGCAATGTTTTCTCTGCGTGGCTGAACAGGAAGACAGAAAGGAGGGTCCCTGTGCATCGAGGAAGCCTGTGCAAGCTGCTGCTGCTGTAGCTGCTGAAGGGAAATGCACTGGAAACTAACATGCACTCAGGGACAGGAGACAGACCTTGGTTCAGGACGGCAGAATTGCCCAGAGCCCACTGCACAGAGGCCAGGACGCTCCAAGGGCTGCACCTCAGTAAGAGGCCCCACGGTGAAGTGCAAGGAGAGGGGCTAAAGAACCCCAAACCAACAACTGGAAAATTACACACCAGAAAAGGGAAGAAACTACACACCAGAAAAGGGGAAGGGACTGAGAAGTACAGATTGGCGGTTACAGAGCAGTCACGGGGATGGAGAGTACAGCACAGGGAAGACAGTAATACTGTAATAGCTGTGCGTGGGGCCTGCTGGGCACTTTGTAAAGTGTATGCTTGTCTAACCCCTATGCTGAACACCCAAAATGAACACAAAATAATATTAAATGCCAACTATAATTGAAAAATAAAATTTAAGAAAAGGTGGTGGCTTGGACCATTTTGGAGAGTTACTCAGTTTTCTTGGGTCTCTCCCAGGTGTACAGGAGGTCTCACCTTTATTAAACTTCTAATGGGTCTCACCGTTATTAAATTTCTGTTTTCAAAGAATAAAGATAAAAAAGAATGAAAGAAAAAGATACCTCACAGAAAGGTAACAAAGAAACGGGAGTGGAGCAGAAGTCCCCTGGGACCTGTCACCTGTATGAAGCCTGCGTGTGCCGGGAGGGCACTGCCAGGCCAGGAAATGCGGATAAAATCCTGGCTTGTGACGTTTCTGGGGCAAATGGCAGGCGCAAACCAAAAACCACTCTCCATTCTTTTCACACAGAATTCTTTTAGAGGAAACAAAACCCTGAAGACAATTTGTCACCTAAAATTACTCAACGTACAAGAAGGAAGCCTGCGGTCGGCAGAAGGCAACAAATGACTGCTTAAGGCAAAATTTGAGGCAGATTCGTTGCTCTACTTAGTCAATTGAAATGCAATGGCCACACAGCACACACGCTCACTCGGTGGCGTCTACCCCCCTCTGACTAGTACAGTGAAGTTGTCATGGTTCACACATGCGCATTCCAGTCCACTGTCCTTGGCTGCCAGGTTACATCGATGTCACGCAAACTGTTCTCGTTATATTAACAATGGCTGGACTTTTTCTGGACAGACCTTGTATAAGCATTGAAATAAACTGAATGATTAAAAAGCAGAGTAAGCCCGTTGAAGCAAGAATCTGTCATTTGGATCACTACTGTGAAGAAATTACCCAGAGTGCACCACAGGGAGGTAGATTAACAAAACGTGAATGAGAAGCTGAGCCCTGGAGGCCAGGACAAGATGACCCAACACGCATCTCATCAGAGTAGGGGACTGCAGAGAATGGAGTCAGTATGCAAAGTGAAAACCACCAAGGTTTTCCAGAAACGAGCCCAGCTACAGATTCTTATATCCAGGAGACCGAAATCCTGAACAGATAAAACATGATACTAATTCTGTACTTGAACATGCCAAGGTGAAATGGTAGATCATAAAAACAAAGAGATTATCTCAAGATAAACCAAAGAGGAAAGACAGATGTCTAAAACAAAGGCACAAGAACCAGACAGACTGAAGATTTCAACACAGAAAGCCAGAAAAATAACATCTCCAAAGTTTTCAGGGAAACTACCTCTCCACCTAGAATTATACAGAAACCGTCTATCATGAAGAAATGAGGGGAAAATAGAGATATTTCCAGGCCAAGCCCAAGCAAGTTCACTACTCCCAGGCTTACTAGAGGGCGTTTCAAGAGGATGACAATTACATTGAGAAGGAAGAAGTGGATGCAAGAAGCAGTGGAGAGCAGGCGAGTCAGTAAGCAAAGAGGAACTTGAAGCATCGCTGTAAAATGACACAGCACTGGTGCTGACTAGTGCCGCGTGGGTTTAAAACAACTTGAAGCTAAAACACTGCAGGAGAACAACATGTAAAGGAAGAAGAGGGAAATTGGAAAAGCTCCCTGGATGGTTTGGGAGGAGTAAAAACATTAATTTTAGACTTTAATCATGCATGATTGTTAAAAAATTTAAGGACCACCAATAAAAATTAGAATGAGGTACTATAGCTTCCAAACCAGTAGAAAAAAAAGGGGGTGGGGAGAAAGTGTAGTCAATCTAACAAAGACAGAAAAAGAAGAAACAATAAAAAAATATATATAAAAGAGGAAAGTAGGAATACAAAGGGCATGTTACAAATAAGACCAAGCATATTAGCAAGCAAAATAAACACAAAAAGACTATGCAGGACAGACAGATTAAAGCCAAGTCTAGCTACATGCTGCTTATAAGAGACACATCTAAAACGTAAGGTCAGGAACACCGAAGTAAAGAGATGGAGGCATCTGCCCAGATGTGACGGGGACTTCCAGTTGTTTAGCCAATGTCCCTTCTTCCCTTCTTCCATAATAACAGCGCCCTGATATCATTCAAATATTGCGCCCAGCCAAAGACTGCATTCCCCAGTCTTCTCTGCAGTTAGCTATGACCATGTTACTAATTTCTGGACCAACAAGTATTAAGCAGAATTTAATAGGTAGTACTTGGGCAATGGTTCCTTAAAAGGCGGACAGAGAACAGAGGAAAGCCCCTTTGGTCTTTCCTTGCTTCTTCTTTCCTATTACCGCAAATGCAGCAGTGAGGGCTGGAGCTGTAGCAGCCTTCCTAGACTGTAAGGTCATCTTGAGGCTGGAAGCTCTGCACTAAGGATGGGAGAGAGAGAAGAGGAGACTGGACTTTGGTGACCATGGAGCCATCTCGCTAGCCCTAGATTGCCTATCTCTGGCCTCCTATGCAAAACAGAAATAAATCTCAGATTTGTCAAAGCCCCTGGGTTGGGTCCCCGCGGCTGCAGCCACACCTACTGAGAATGACCACGACGCTGGCTGTGCTGAGTGGTGTGCATGGTGCAGACAACAGGGAACTCTGTGGGCGTTGGGTGGGCAATGCTTGAGAGGTCTCTGTACCTTCCTCTCAGCTTTATCACAGTCCTGAAGTTGTTCTAAAATAAAACACATTGTCCTTAACAAATGAGCTGCTTGTATTGTTAGGATGAGGTTTGGTATGAAGTGATGGAAAATGCAGCAACGATAGCTGACACAAGCTAGAAAGAAGCTTATTTCTTTGTCATCTGAACTAAGCCCAGACGTGAGCAGCTGCAGGCATATTGCTCCTCCAACTCCAGGGGTCCAGGCTGTGTATATGGTGTCGCTTCCCATCCTCAGTGCGTGGCTTCTGCCTTCTGGCCAGATGGCTGCTCAGATTCTAGCCAATACCTCCACATTCCAGCCGGCAGCAAGGAGAAGGAGACAAGAAACAGTCACACTGCAGATGGGAAAGAGACCACTTCTGCTTGCTTTCCACTGTCCAGAGCTTCCTGGCCACGCCTGATGGAGAAGGAATCCAGTTTTCACTCACCATAACCTGGTGGCCAGCTAAAAGTCATGAATTCCACTGCTAAAGAATAAAGGAATAATGGATATTGAGGGGCAACTGAGAACCAAATTAATGTCATATGATTTAGGCTTTAATTCAATAAGCATTTTAGGAATAAAGAGAGCTACACCTATTGACTGATAAAAACTTGGCTGATAAGGACGCTAGCTCTGTAAGTCATGGGCACCACCACACAGCACAGACAGACAAAGAGCTGTAGCTGCAAAAATCCAGACAGTGAGGTGTTACGGGGACGCCCACAGATCAGTGGCACAGAAGACCTAGAAACAGACCCACACAGACATGTGCGACCGATTTTTGACAAAGGCACAACGTCAGTTAAGTGGAAGAAGGATAGCTTTTTCAACAAACGGTGTTGACTGTCCATAGGCAACAAAATCGGCCTTGACCTACAGCTTATACAACAACAGTGAACTCAGAACAGACCATGGACTTAAATATAAGCATCAAACTGTGAGGCTTCTGGACAGAAGAAATGGACCATCTTTGTGATCTCAGACGACGCAAAATGGACCTCATCAAGATTAAAAAAAACTTTTATTCTGGAAAAGCTCCTGTGAAGAGGAAGAGAAGATAAGTTATAGATTGGAGAGAAAATATTTGCAAACCATATAATTGACAAAGGAGTAGTGTCTAGGATATATAAAGAATTAGCAAAACTCAACAGTAGCCAAACAATCCAATTAGGAAATGGGCCAAAGCCATGACCAGACATTTTTCTGAATATACAGATGGCAAATAAACACATGAAAAAATGCTCAACCTCATTAGCCATCAGGAAATGCAAATAAATAGCAGAATGGCTACAATGAGGAAAAGTGACAAGCTGAAAGGCCAGTGAGAATGCAGAGAAGCCTGACCACTCACGCACTGCAGGTGGAAATGTAAAATGGCGCAGTCACTTTAGAAAATAATGTGGTGCTTTGAGAAAGTAAACACACAGCTATCACAGGCCCCAGCAACTGCGTGCCCAGCAACTGCGTGCCTGCGTGCCTGTTCATCCCAGAGAAGTGAAAATGTAGGCTTACACGAAGACCTTTACACAAACGTCCCTAGCAGCTTATTCATAGTACTTTCAAGCTGGAATCAACCCAGCCTTCCCACAGACGAATGGCCGAGCTGTGGTATATCTATACCACGGAATACTACTCAGCAATACAAAGAATGCACACAGCAACTTGGATGAATTTCCAGGGAATTATGCTGAGTGAAAAAAGCCAGTTCCAAAGAGGTTACATATGTATGAACCTATTTCTACAACCAAATTTTAGAAAATGGAGACAGACTAGTAGTTGCCAGGGTGCTGGGGTGGGGAGAGAGCAGGAGGGAGGAGGGTGGAGGCACACAAGAGTCCTGTGGTGTTGAGCTGTTTGGCACCTTGCTGTGGTGGGGGACATATGAACTGAGGTGGTAAAATTGTGTGGAATGAGAGCCCAATTGTATTGGTGTCAATATTCTGGTTTCCATATATTATAGTTTTGCAAAATGTTACCATTGGGGACAAGTGGGCAAAATGTACAAGGATATCTCTGTCTTATTTCTTATAGCTGAAAGTGAATCTACAGTTATCTATAAAATTCAATTAGCCCTGGCTGGTGTGGCTCAGTGGATTGAGTGCCGGCCTGTGAACTGAAAGGTCGCTGGTTCAATTCCTGGTCAGGGCACGTGCCTAGGTTGCAGGCCAGGTCTGTGAGAGGCAACTGATTGATGTTTCTTTCCCTCTCTTTCTCCCTCTCTCCCCCTCTCTCTAAATATAAGTAAAAATCTTTTTCTTCTTTTTATTATATTTATCGATTATGCTATTACAGTTGTCCCATTTCCCCCCCTTCACTCCACTCCATCCTGCCACCCCCTCCCTCCCACATTCCCCCCCTATAGTTCATGTCCATGGGTCATACTTATAAGTTCTTTGGCTTCTACATTTCCTATACTATTCTTACCCTCCCCCTGTCTATTTTCTACCTACCATTTATGCTACTTATTCTCTGTACCTTTCCCCGCATCTCTCCCTCCCACTCCCCTATTGATAACCCTCCATGTGATCTCCATTTCTGTGGTTCTGTTCCTGTTCTAGTTGTTTGCTTAGTTTGCTTTTGTTTTGGTTTTAGGTGTGGTTGTTTATAACTGTGAGTTTGCTGTCATTTTTACTGTTATATTTTTTATCTTCTTTTTCTTAGATAAGTCCCTTTAACATTTCCTATAGTAAGGGTTTGGTGATGATGAACTCCTTTAACTTGACCTTATCTGAGAAGCACTTTATCTGCCCTTCCATTCTAAATGATAGCTTTGCTGGATAGAGCAATCTTGGATGTAGGTCCTTGCTTTTCATGACTTGGAATACTTCTCTCCAGCCCCTTCTTGCCTGTAAGGTCTCTTTTGAGAAATCAGCTGACAGCCTTATGGGAACTTCTTTGTAGGTAACTATCTCCTTTTCTCTTGCTGCTTCTCAGATTCTCTCCTTATCTTTAATCTTGGCTAATGTACTTATGATGTGCCTTGGTGTGTTCCTCCTTGGGTCCAGCTTCTTTGGGACTCTCTGAGCTTCCTGGACTTCCTGGAGGTCTATTTCCTTTGCCAGATTGAGGAAGTTCTCCTTCATTATTTGTTCAAATAAGTTTTCATTTTTTTGTTCTTCCTCTTCTCCTTCTGGCACCCCTATAATTCGGATGATGGAACGTTTCAAGATGTCCTGGAGGTTCCTAAGCCTCTCCTCATTGTTCCGAATTCTTGTTTCTTCATTCTTTTCTGGTTGGATGTTTCTTTCTTCCTTCTGGTCCACACCATTGATTTGAGTCCCAGTTTCCTTCGCATCACTATTGCTTCCCTGTACATTTTCCTTTGTTTCTCTTAGTACAGCCTTCATTTTTTCATCTAATTTGCGACCAAATTCAACCAATTCTGTGAGCTTCCTGATTACCAGTGTTTTGAACTGTGCATCTGATAGGTTGGCTATCTCTTTGTTGCTTAGTTGTATTTTTCCTGGAGCTTTGATCTGTTCTTTCATTTGGGTCATTTTTTTTGTCTTGGTGCTCCTGTTATGTAAAGGGGCGGAGCCTTAGGTGTTCACCCGGGGTGGGGTAACGCTGATAGCTGGGCTTTGATGCTGGATGTGGGGGAGGGGCCAAGAGGGAGCAATGGCGCTTGCTCCACTCTCTGCCAGATTTCAGTCACTCCCTCCAGTACCCATAATCAAATTGGGCCCCACTGGTGCTGATTCCTGAGTGGGTGGGCTTGTGCACGCTCTAGGCCCCTATTGGTCTCTCCAATGACCTCTCCTGTGAGGCTGGGAGTTTCTCCTGCTGCTGCCTCAACCCCCACAGGTGTTTTCAATCAGAGGTTTGAGGCTTTACTTCCCAGCACTGAAGCCCTGAGTTGTGTGGTCTGCTTTGCTCCCCCACCATTCCTCCTGGTTTATCTATGCACGAATGTGGGGCTGCAGGGTCTGCCAGCCACCACCTTGTGGGGTCTGCTAGCTGTAGCCTGGCCTGCCCAGTTCCACAATCCGCCACCTCGCTGGGTCCGCCAGCTGTGGCTTTGCTGCGAGTCCTCTCTGCCCCAGCAGCCCGTCTCCACCCCTCCTACCGGTCTGGATGAATGTTTCTTCCTTATCTCCTTGGTTGTCAGACTTCCGTACAGTTTGATTTTCTGTCAGTTCTGGTTGTTTTTTGTTTTTAAATTGTTGTTGTCCTTCGTTTGGTTGTGTGAGGAGGCACAGTGTGTCTACCTATGCCTCCATCTTGGCTGGAACCTCATAAATAAAAATCTTTTTAAAAATTCAATTAAAAACACCTATAAAGCAAACAGTAAAATTATAAGAATCCACTGAAAATCTGCAATCATAATAGATAATTTCAACATATTTCTTTTGGTAATTGGTAGATCAGGGAGATGGAAATATATAGATCAGAACACAATGAATAGGCTTGATTCAATGGACGCATGTAGAATTCTGTGATGCTACCATGCAGCAGGCTACAATTCAAGTTTCAAAGAATTGATATATGTAAAGACCACACTTTCCATTGCAGCTACATTGAGAAAAAGAGTGATAACTCAACCCACTCATATGTTTGAAAATTTAAAAATTCTAAGTAACTCATGTATCAAATAAGTCATGACATTAGAAAATATTTAAAATGAAATAAAGTGAAAATACTATGAAACACAAATTGAGAGATGCAGCTAAAAAAATCCTCAGAGGGAAATTTATGGTACTTAAAGTAAATCAATAAAATTTACTTGGAAAAATAAGCTAGAACATGAATGGCCTAAATATCTAACTGAGGAAGTGAAAAAAGAAAAAAAGCAACAAAGAAAGCAGACAATATCAGATAACAAGAGAAACTAATAAAATAGAAAAAAGGGAAGTGATAGAAATACTAATGAAACCATAAGGTGGTTCTTTGGGGAAAACAAACAAACAAAACCAACCAACCATACTAATCTCCAATGATTGAAATTAAGGGTGTGAGAGGGAAAGATAATAAACAATACTGGTAACTTAAAAAAGAAGGATATAGTACCAGATACAGTAGTGATGAAAACAATTATCAGTCTGTAGCATAAACAATAGTATGAAAAAAGAAATAATCAAATAACTCAGAGCAGACCTTTGGTTCTGGCCCAGTAAGTAACAGGGACTGAATTTACCTTTCAACTTGAAATAACTAAAAAGAAAAAAACATAATATAGGAAATATGGCTCTCAAGATGTTAGACATGAGTCAAGGAAGACCTCATCCCAGAGAGATGGGACACAAATGAGATGAGCCCTATGACTGTCCAAACATCCTTCCTGGACAGTGTAGGAGGGTGGGGGAGACACAGCCAGAGCCCAGAGATCTCCCTGAATTGAGAAATTGGACCTGGGAACCTGGGAAGCCAAGGCACCTTGAGCTCACAGAGAATACAGGAGAGGAGAGAACTGCAAAGCAGAGCTCCAGAGATTTGGAGAAAGTACCCCTTGGGTATTCAGCCTGGGAGTGGTCAGCGCCGCATGTGAGGAGACTACGTGGGGCTGGGCAAGAACTCCCACAGGGTCAGAGAGAGTGCCTGTTTCCAGCCGCTGGAGTGGAAAACCTCCTAACATACGGACCACCTGCTGGAGGGCTGTGAAAGGTCTTGCCACAGTAGGAGGTGTGTGGGGGAATGAACTCATCTTTAGTGCCCCCAAACTGAGCTTAAGAACAAGGCCCAAAAGGATCAAATGGTATTTAAGTAACTTGAGTACATCCCAGAATACAACTATGAAAATGTCCAGAGTTCAACAAGGTAAAGTTCATGTCTAGCATCAAATTAAAAATTACCAGACATGCAAAGAAACAGGAAGCCACAACTCATAATGAAGATAAAAATTCAGTCAAAACTGACACAAATGATAGAATTGGTGGACAAGAATATTAAAGTAATTATTATGACTGTAGTCCATATGCTTAAGAAACTAGAGGTAAACAAATTAGTCATGGGGATGTGAAGTGCAGCACAGGGAGTGTGGTAAATAATGATGTAATGACCTTGAATGGGCCAGGTGGGTACTGGAGACATAGGAGGGATCACTCTGTAGAGTGTGTGATTGTCTAACCAGTACACTGTCCACCTGAAACTCATATAAAATAATATTGAATGTCAACTGTAATTGAAAAATAAAATTAAATAAAAGAAACTATGCTCTGGCTGGTGTAGCTCAGTGGATTGAGTGTCAGCCTGCAAACCAAGAGGTCACAGGTTCTATTCCCAGTCAGAACACATGCCTGGGTTGCAGGCCAGGTCCCAGTTGGGGGCGTGCAAGAGACAACCGATTGATGTTTCTCTTGCACATCCATGTTTTTCTCCCTCTTTTTCTCTCTCGCTTCTCCTCTCTCTAAAAGTAAATAAATAAAATGTTGAAAAATTTTTCTTCCTTAAAAAAAAAAAAAAAAAGAAACTAGAGGTTAAGACTGAAATTTTTGAGACAAGACTCAAAATTTATAGAGATGAAAACTGCAATATCTGAGATGAAAATATACTGATGATGTTAACAGCAAATGAGATACTGCAAAAGAAAACAGTAATAATATTGAATAAAGACTATCCAAATTGAAATACATGGAGGAAAAGTATTTTTAGAAAGTGGATAGAGCATCATCAACAAACTTTGGGACAACTTTAAGTAGCCAAGTACATATGTAATTGAATTCTCCAGCCAAGACATGAAAGAAAGGGGGAGCAGAAAAAATATTTGAAGAAATAAATAATGGCCACAAAATTTCCAAATTTGGTGAAAACAATAAGCCCACATGTCTAAGAAGTTCAACGAACCCTTTGAGTATTTCATAATCAAAATGCTCAAAACCAGCAATAAGGAGAAAAATCGTAAGAGCAGACAGAGGAAAAGAGACATTATATACGGAGGAGTGAAGACAAAGGTGCTAGTGGATCTCTCCAAATGCCACAAGCTTTGTTTGGAGAGATCTAGCAATGTTTTTCAAGTGTGGAAAGAAAAAAGCTCAACCTAGAGTTTTCTACCCAGTGAAAATACCTTTCAAAACTAAAGTGAAATAAGGGCTTTTCAGACATACAAAAGCTGAAAGAATTCATCACAAGCAGACCTCCATTGCTGGAAATGTTTAAGCCCTTCCAGCAGAAGGAAAACGATACCAAATGGAAACTTGAATATACACAAAGGCATGAAGGGGTAAATGTGAAACATGTCACTCTGATTCCTAATCTCTTTAAAACAAAGACTGTTTAAAGCACAGACAAAAAACAGTGAAGTGTGGGATTTATAGCATATCTAGAAGCAAAAGTTATTACCACAATAGTGTAAAGGAGGGGGCGTGAGACGGAAGTCTTTGTAGTGAGATACTCATAGACGAAGTGGTGTAATAGTATTTGAATGTGGACTGTTGTAAGTTTAAGATACATGTAGAATCTCTAGAGTAACCACTAAAAAAAATAGCAAAGAGGTAAGGTATTAGCCAATGGTAGAAATGAGAATGTAATGATAAAAAACAGTTATTCCAAAAGAAGACCAAAAAGAGGGAAAAATGGAGCACAGGTGGGACCAATAGGAAAACAAATAGCAAGATGATACATTTAAACCCAACCTTTTTGGTAATTCAATAAATGTTAATGCTTTAAATACTCTAATTAAGAGGCAGAGATTACCAGTTTGGATAAAAAGCAAGACGCAATTATATAGTATCTAGAAGAAATCTACTTTATATATGAAGATACAGAGATTATTTACAGTAAAATAAAAAAATTAGAAAACCAGGAAAAAATGCCACACAAACACTAATGAAAAGAGGGCTATATTGACCATATTAATCAGGCTAAGTAGACTTTAGAATATCTACCAGGGATAGAGGGACATTTCGTAATGATAAGGGATCAATTAACCAACAGGATACTGCAGCCTCAGAAGTGTATGTGCCTAATAGGAGCTTCAAAATACAGAAAGCAAAGACTGATAACTGAAAGGAGAAACCGACAAAGCACAATTATTGGTGAAGACGTCAGCATTCTCCTCTCAGTAATTAATAGATCAAGGAGACAGATAATGAGTAAGAATATAGAAGACTCCAACAAAACTACCAACCAACTTGATGTAATTGAAATTTATAGAGCAACACACCCAGCAAAAGGAGAACACACCTTCCAGTGTAAATGAAATACTCACTGAAGTAGAACACACTGTGAGTCATAAAACAAGTCGCAACACAGTTCAGACTGAAACCACACAGAGTGTTCTCAGGCCGCAATGGAATTAAACTAGAAATCAATTAAAGAATCTTACAAAATCCCCATTACTTGGAAAATTTTTTTTAAAGATTGTATTTATTTATTTTTAGAGGGAGGGTAAGGAAGGGAAAAAGATAAAGAAAAAACCATCAGTGTGAGAGAGAAACACTGACGGGCTGCTTCTCTCCCTAACCAGGGACTGAACCTGCACCCCAGGCCTGTGTCCTGACCGGGGATTGAATCCGTGACCTTTCGCTTTGTGGACTGGCGCCCAACCGACTGGTCAGGGCCAAAGCTGTATTTTTTAAAAAGATTTATTTATTTATTTTTAAACAGAGGGGAAGGGAGGGAGAAAGAGGGGGAGAGAAACATCAGTGTGTGGTTGCCTCTCACGCACCCCCTACTGGGGACCTGGCCTGCAACCCAGGCGTGTACCCTGACCCGGCAGCCCCTTGGTTCACAGGCTGGTGCTCAATCCACTGAGCCACACCAGCCAGGGCTGAAGCTGTATTATTATTTTTTAGGATGGAAACATATCTATTTAGCACCTTTTTTTCCAACAGCAGTTTACAGTCAATATTATTTCGCATTAGTTTCAGGTGTACAGCATAGTGGTTAGACCATCACATACTTTACAACTCACCCCGGCCAGTGTGGCTCAGTTGGTTGGAGCGTCGATCCATAACCAAAAGGTTGTGCGTTCAATTCCCAGTCAGGGTACCTACCTAGGTTGTGGGTTCAGTCTCTGTTCTGGGCATGTACAATCCTCAGTTCGGTCCCTGTTCTTGGTGTGTACAGGAGGCAACCAGTCAATGCTTCTCTCTCTCATTGATGTTTCTCTCTCCCTTTTCCCCTCTCTCTAAAAAGCAGTGAGAAAACGTCCTCGGGTGGATAAAAAAATAATAAAACCTATACCTCGACAAGTATAAATTAATTTAAAAATGGGTAAAATAATCAAAACAGGCATTTTTACAAAAGGAGATATACAAATGACCAAAAAACAAACAAACAAAAAAATGGTCAGCATTACCAGTCATTAAGGAAATGTAAATTTAAAGAAATCACAATGAGATGCCACTATATAGGCACTGGAATGGCTAAAATTAAAACTGACAATTGCAAAGTGTTGGTGAGGGTGTGGAGCAACTGTAATTCTCATGCATTGCTGGTAGGAATGCAATTTGGAAAATAGTTTGGCAGTTTTGTACAAAGTTTAACATCCATTTGCTATATGATACAGCAATTCCATCCCAGGCATTTTTACTCAAGAGGAATGAAAAATATGTCCATACAAACACTTAGACTATTTATTGAGTTCCGGCCAAGATGGAGGCGTAGAAACCCTTTGTTTCTCGCACAACCAAAAGGAGGATGACAACCGATCTAAAAACAATAAACAACCAGAAGTGCCAGAAAGTCAAACTGCATGGAACTACAACAACCAAGGAATTAAAGAAACAGTCAACCAGACCAACCAGACCTATAACGCCTCAACACAGCAAAGAGGGCTGCCCTGCCCTGGAGAACACCTAAGGCCCCACCCCCTTATAACGTAACAGGTGTGCCAAGACAAAGAAATAGGGCCAAAATGAGAGAACAGAGCAAAACTCCAGTAAAAGAGCTAAGCGATGAGGAGGTAGCCAACCTGTCTGAGGGACGGTTCAAAACCCTTGTAATCAGGATGCTCACAGAACTGATTAAGCTTGGTTGCAAAATGAAGTAACAAATGGAGGCTACCCAAAGTGAAATAAAGCAAAACATTCAGGGAACCAACAGTGACAGGCAGGAAACCAGGACTCAAATCAACGATTTGGAACAAAAGGAAGAAATAAACATCCAACTGGAACAGAATGAAGAAACAAGAATTCAAAAAAATGAAGAGAGGCTTAGGAGCCTCTGGGACAACTTTAAACGTTTCCAACATCCGAATGTAGAGGTGCCAGAAGGTGAAGAACAAGAGCAGGAAATGGAAAACTTAGTTGAACAAATAATGAAGGAAAACTTCCCCAATCTGGAGAAGGAAATAGACTTCCAGGAAGCCCAGAGAGTCCCAAAGAAGTTGGACCCAAGGAAGCACACACCAAGGCACATCATAATTCCATTACCCAAGATTAAAGATAAAGAGAAAATATTAAAAGCAGCAACAGGAAAGGAGACAGTTACCTACAAAGGAGTTTCCATAAGACTGTCAGCTGATTTCTCAAAAGAAACCTTATAGGCAGGAAGGGGCTGGAAAAAAGTATTCCAAGTCATGAAAGGCAAGGACCTACATCCAAGATTACTGTATCCAGCAAAGCTGTCATTTAGAATGGAAGGGCAGATTAAGTGTCTCCGAGATAGGTCAAGTTAAAGGAGTTCATCATCACCAAGCCCTTATTATATGAAATGTTAAAGGGACTTATCTAAGAAGTTGAAGATCAAAAACTATGAACAGTAAAATGACAACAAACTCACAACTATCAACAACTGAACCTAAAAAGAAAAACACAATGAAAACAAGTACTAAGCAAACAACTAGAATCAGGAACAGAATCAGAGAAATGGAGATCACATGGAAGGTTTTCAGTGGAGAGGAGGAGGGGAGGAATAGGGGGTAAAAGGTACAGGAAAGAAGAAGCATAATTAGTAGGCATAAAATAGACAGGAAGAGGTTAAGAATGGTATAGGAAACAGAGGACTCAAAGAACTTATATGTACAACCCATGGACATGAACTAAGATGGGGAATGCTGGAGGGTTGGGGGGTGCAGGGCGGAGGGGGGATAAAGGGGGAAAAATTGGGAAAATTGTAGTAGCATAATCAATGAAATATACTTTAAAAATACACTTAAATGCTCATAGCAGCTTTATTCATAGTAGTATAAAGCTGGAAACTACCCAAATGTACATTAATAAGTGAATGAATAAACAATTTTTATATAAGCATATATTCACAGAATGGAATATTACTCAATATAGAAAAGGGCACATTATTATCTTGCCAATAACATGGATAAATCTCAAAAGCATTATGCTAAGTGGAGAAAGCTGAGCACAAGAGACTAGGTGTTGCATACTTCTGTTTGAATGAATTCTAGAAAAGGCAAGACTACAGCAACAGGAAGTAGGCCAGGGTGCCGAGGCTGCGAGGGAGCAGGGGAGGACTGCAAAGAGGCTTCACCGTGTGGTGGTTACACAATTACATACATTTGTCAAAAGTAGCAAGTTGTACATTGAACATTGGTGAGTCTTGTTCTAAATCACATCTCAATAGAGCTGGTAAAAGCCTACTCAAATAGAAACATCTGAGTAGATCAAAAACTATTTAATAAATCACAGTAACTTAAAATTGAACCACTCCCACCTAGTCCGTTTGCTTATTGACTCACTCCTTCGTTGTATACTGAGGTCCTGCAGTTTACCAGGCACTATTATGCAGGCAGTGTGGATAATGCAGCAAGCAAAACAGGCCAAGCCCTAGTCCTTGCTCTCTTGGAGCTTATATTCTGGTTAGGGAGAAAGAATACACCAGTGACGTGCTGGCGGATGGGTCCTATGCGGGCAAAAGTGATTATGGGTTGGGGAGCCAGAGGGGATGCTGTTGTGGGTGGCCAGGGAAGACCTCTTTAATGAGATGGCATTCAAACAAAGACCAGATGGGGGACAGGCATGTCCCTGACATGGGGAACAATAAATGAGAGGACTCCAAAGATGGGTATGTTGGGGATTGTCAAGGTATAGTCAGGGAAGCCAGTGGGGTTTGAGCAGGGTCAGGGAGGGGAGAGCAGCGTGGGTGGAGGTCAGAGAGGGTGCCGGGGGCTGGAAACGGGAAGCCATTGACCTAAGCACAGGAGCAACACAGCCTGACTTTTGTTTAACAGAACCTTTCTGTCAGCTGTGCATAGAATAGACCAGAGGTTGGGAAACTTTTTCTGTAAAGAGCCAGATGGTAAATATTTTAGGTTGGTAAACCATATGGTCTCTGTGGAGAATACTCAACTCCGCTGTTACTGAGTGAAAACAGCCATGGATAATATGTAAATGAAGGAGTGTGGCTGTGTTTCAATAAAACTTTATTGACAAAAACAGGCAGTGGGCCGGATTTAACCCTGTAGTTCGTCAACCCCTGGACTAGACTACAGGGGACCAAGGGTTAGGGCAGGTAGACCAGTCAGGAGGCCCTGCGCTAAAACTGGGCAAGAAGCAATGGTCGTCTGGGCCGGGGTGCAGCACGGTGGTGTTGCGCTGAGGTCAGATTGGGATTTGCTGGTGGGTCAGATATGGGCTGTTGCAGAAGGAGGTTTTGTCCTGACTGAACAACTATTTACTAGGAGGGGGTCAGGTTGGGGTACGGAAAGAGCTTATAGATGAAAATCAAGAATTCGGATTTAGATTTGTGAAGTCTGGGATATCTCTTAAATATATTCTGCTGAACAGAGGAGCTGGAGCACAAGAGGGAGGTTGGGTTCATAGAACTAAATTGCAGAGTATTCCTTTTGTATAGTTGGTCTCTAAAACCATGGCAACAAACCCTGGCTGGTGCGGCTCAGCGAATTGAGTGCCAGCCTGTGAACAAAGGGTCGCCAGTTTGATTCCCAGTCAGGGCACATGCCTGGGTTGTGGGCCGAGCCCCCAATAGCAGGCACATAATGGTCAACCACACATTGATGTTTCTCTCCCACTCAATCTCCCTCCTTTCCCCTCTCTAAAAATAAATAAAATCTTTAAAAAAATCAAATTGCCTTTAAAAAAATTAAAATAAAACCATGGGAACGAATGAGCTTCTAGGGAGATCTCAGAGAGAAAAAATAGGTGTGAGGGCCCTTTCACAAGTCAGCCTCCCCGATTTTTGAGGAAAGAGAATCCTAGTCTTATTTCACGGTTCCACCAGAGGAGACAGCACTCTGCCTCTTGGTTCACAAGGCTGGTGTGCCCTGACACCCAGATAAGGAGTTTACAGGACAACCTCACTCATGAGTGTATAAAATTTTTAAAAGTCTCACTATATTAATAAAGCAAATTTAGAAGTTTATACTATGATCAAGTAGTGTTTATCTCAGGAATGCAAAGTTGGCTGAATGTTATTCTATCAATATAACTTACCACTTAACACATTAAAGAAGAAAAGAACCCAAGATCATTTGAATAGAAAAGCATTTGATAACCATTTATGTTTAAAAAGAGGAAACCCCAATTGTAAAAGAGTAGGGCTGGATGGGGACTTCCGAAGCTGACAGATGGTGTCTACCAACCCTGTCAAGCTCAGTGGGGAAATGTCAGAGGTGCTCTTTGAGAAGTAGTTAGGACTGATGCGATGGCATCTATCACTGCCATTCTATCTGATGTTATACTGAGGCCCTAACCAGGGGAGTAGGATTTTAAAAAGACACACAAACCGCCATTATTCACGACGATGACTTCATAGAAACCTCAAGAGGTAAATTATTAGAAATAAGAGAATTTCTGGATACACAATCAGTATGCAAGCCACCACGAGTAAACAGTTAAAAAATGTGATTTAGCCCTGGCTGGTGTGGCTCAGTGGATTGAGTGCCAGCTTGCAAACCGAAAGTCAGGGGATCGATTCCCAGTCAGGGCACAGGCCTAGGTCGCAGGCCAGGTCCCCAGCTGGGAGTGTGCAAGAGGCAACCAATCGATTTCTCTCTCACACATCAATGTTTCTCTCCCTCTCTTTCTCCCTCCCTTTCCTGATCTGTAAAAATAAAGAAAATCTTTTTTTTTTTTTTTAATGTGATTTAGAAGAGAAGTCACTTAACTTACCCAAGCTCTCAGACATAGTAAAGGGCAGGCTGATTTGGAAGCAGGGCTGAGTTGGGGCCTTTCCTCCCGGGCTACACCACCTCCCTGCATGGCTGTCCCACGCAGGACGGCCACCCCTGTGCCCACGCAGGGGCGGGCGGCGCAGGCAGAATCCTGGGCCTGCAGGGAAAGGCTCACCGTGGGCAGGACTGAGGCGTGCAGCGAGGCGATGGCGATGGGCTTCGGCCTCTTGTCCTCCGGGCTTGCTGGGGGCAGGATATCTACGAGGTTCATCTCCTCTTTGGCTTTCTCGCCCAAGCAAATCTGAGAGGGTTGACAACAGCAGGGCACCCCGTCACCCCAGGGCCAGAGACTCCCCTGCTCCTTCTTCTGTAGCTGGCCGAGTCCCTGCTCCCCGCCTTGGGGGGACACCCACCGTGCTGAGCAACACCTTACAGTCCTGCTTCCCCTCCTTCTGCTGTTTGAAGGTCCAGGTCCGCTTCTCCTGGTTTAGCTCACAGCCTAGGAGGGAAAGCCGGGCGGGCGGGCTCAGGAAGGCGCCCCTTCCTCCAGGCAGTCCTCACCTGGAGGACGCGCCACCATGGTCTCGGTGCTCACTCACCCCAAAGCGTGGCTGTCGCCCTGTCGGCGGTGCTGGTGGCGCGGCTGCGATGCATGGCGCGGGGGGAGCGGGGATGCGCTGCGGAGGAGCCCGGAGCTCGGCTAGGACTCGGGCAGACGCCTCGGGGAGGGACTCGGCGCGGCTGCCCGCTCCTCGCCCCGCACCCGGGAAGGCGCACGCTGTGCCTCCGGGTCCCACTCACCCCCTGGGCCCGGCTGCCCTTACCCTGGCTGCTCGGCGGGTGCGGGTCCCGCCCTGGGCCCTTCCTCGGAGCACTCCCTCTGGGCTCTCACGCCAGCCTCATCCCGTCCCCCGGGCCGCCCTCCGCAGCTGTTAAAAGGGCTACGAAGAGCACGGACGGTGTCTCATCAGCCGTAAAGGAGAGGCCCTGCTCTCCCGCCCCGTCTGCCATCCCGTCCTCCTGTGGGTCTCGGAAGCACCTGGAGCGCCTGTTGAAATGCACGTGCTGCTGGGCCCCGCCAGTTTCCCATTGAGCAGGCCTGGCTGCGGCCTAGGGCATTTACACTTCTAACTGTTCCCAGGTGAGGCGCGTGCTGCGGGACGGGGACCACACCGGGACCTCACCGGGGTCTACCGCGCCGAGCTGCCCAGCTTGGAGAGGCTTTGCCCGCAGGAGGAAGCCGCAACGTTCGCACTTCTTTGTGCTCATCGCCTCTCTTCTTGTCCTTTCCCTCCCCCTGAATGTGCGCCCCAGGACTGTGGTCTCCTGACAGCAGAGCCCTGTTTCCAGAAGGATGCTTTGTCCATGGCCAGCAAGGGGTGGGCATGAAGAAGGTGACCGGAGAGGCGGCTGCACCAGCTGGTGCGGAGTCGACTGTGAAGTGACTTGACCAGGGCCGGTCGCGTACAAATAGCGGTGTAGAGTCAGAGACAGCCAGGGACCTCTGTCCCCCGCATCCTCCTTCACTCTGTCCCGTGAGCTTCTCACCTACATTGAGTTTCACTGATTCTCAACACAGGTGCGAAGGTACTCAACGGGGAAAGGATAGTCTTCTCCACGAGTGGTGCTGGAGGGGGTACCTGGGCAGATCCCTCCGAAACCCTGACTGGGTCTTGTGCTTAGCAGGAATCAGCTTTTTTTTACATGTCAACTTTGTTGCAAAATAATTCACATGTGAACGTGAACTCATTTGAAGTGTATAATTGGGTGAATTTTGACAAATGTGCACACCTGTGTAGTCATCACCACAGTCATTTCCATCACTCCCCCAAGTTTTCCTGTTTCCTCCGCAGCCAGTCTCCTCCCCTCACTGATGCCTAACTGGCACCAGGCAAATGCCCACTCCCTGACACTACAGATCAGCTATGCCAGAACTTCACACCACAAGCAGAGTCACAGGGCCGTTTTGTCTGCCCTCTTTTGCTGAATAAAATGTGTTTGAGATTTGTTTATCCCTTCTGTTGCTTGTATCAGTCCCCCCCCCCCCCCCCCCCCCCCCCCCCCCCCGTTTACTGTAGAGTAGTATTCCACAATCTCTACATCCAGTCATTTGCTGGTCAGCTGTCATCTCGGCTGGGCTATTGTACCCAATTACTCAACCAAACGCTAATGTAGGTGTGTCTGTAAAGGTATTTTGTAGACATGCTCAACATCTACAATCAGTTACCTTTATGCAAATATTGGGCCTGCTTCAATTAGTTCAAAGGCCCTAAGAGCAGAACTGAGATTTCCCTGAAGTTTTGATGACCTGCCCTATGGATTTCAGACTTGCCTAACCAGCCCCAACTGGCTCACTGCATACACCGATTCCTTGTAACGCATGCCTGATTGATGCACCTGTTGATGGACATTTGGGTAATCCAGATTTAGACTGTTCTAGATAAAAATGCTATGAACATTTGAAAGCAACTCTCGGCATGGGCTATGTTTTAGTTTTTCTTGGATAAATACCTAGGAGTAGAACTGCTGGATCATTTCATAAGCATGCACTAAACTTTATGTGAAACTATGAAACTACTTTCCTGTACATTCTGCATTTCTACCAGCAATGATGAGAACTCCAGTCGCTCTACATCTTCAATATTTGGAATTGTCAGTCTTCCTAATTTTATTTATTTATTTTTAGAGAGAGGGGAAGGGAGGGAGAGAAACATGAATGTGTGGCTGCCTCTTGAGCACCCTCTACTGGGTACCCAGCCCTCAACCCAGGCATGTGTCCTGACTGGGAATCGAACTGGCAACTGTTTGGTTCCTAGGCCGACAATCCATTGAGCCACACCAGCTAGGGCCAGTCTTCCTAATTTTAGCTATTCTTTTTTTTTTCCTTTCTTCCTTCCCTTTTATTTATTTATTTGTTTATTATTGTTATTCTGTTATAGTTGTCCCAATTTTTCCCCCTTTGCCCTTCTGTACCCAGCCCATCCCCCATGCCCACAGTCAGTCCCCACACTGTTGTCCATACCCATGGGTCATTCATACATATTCTTTGACTAGTCCCTTCCCCTCCTTTCCACCATTATCCTCCTACCCACTTTCCTCTGGCTGCTGCCAGTCTGCCCCATGTTTCCATGCCTCTGGTTCTATTTTGCTTGTTAGTTTATTTTGTTCATTAGATTCCTCCTATAAGTGAGATTATATGGTATTTGTCTTTCATCGACTGGTTTATTTCACTCAATATAATATTCTCCAGTTCTATCCATGCTGTTACAAAAAGTAGGAGTTCCTTCTTTCTTCTGCTGTGTAGTATTCCATTGTGTAAATGTACCACAGTTGTTTTATCCACTCACTTACTGACAGGCACTGAGGCTGTTTCCAGCACTTGACTATTGTAAATAGCGCCACTATGAACATAGGGGTGTATAAGTTGTTTTGAATTGGTGTTTTGGGATCCTTAGGGTATAATCCCAGCAGTGGAATCACTGGGTCAAAAGGCAGTTCCATTTTTTAATTTTTTGAGGTAACTTGACACTGCTTTCCACAGTGGCTGCACCAGTCTGCATTGCCACCAACAGTGCACTAGGGTTCCCTTTTCTCCACATCCTCACCAGCACTTGTTGTTTGTTGATGTATTACTGATAGCCATTCTGACTGGTGTAAGGTGATATCTCATTGTGGTTTTAATTTGCATCTCTCTGATGGTTCGTGATGCCGAGCATCTTTTCATGTCTACGGACCATCTGTATGCCCTCCTTGGAGAATTGTCTACTCATGTCCTTTGTCCATTTTTAATTGGATTGTTTGTCTTCCTGGTGTTGAGTCAAATGAATTCTTTATATATTTTGGAGATTGAACTCTTGTCTGAGGTATCATTGGCAAATATGTTCTCCCATACAGTCAGTTCCCTCTTCATTTTGATGATGGGTTCTTTAGCCGTGCAGAAGCTTTTTAATTTGATGTAATTCTATTTATTCATTTTTTCCTTTATTTCCCTTGCCATAGGAGATATATTGGCAAAAATATTCCTATGTGGGATATCTGAAATTTTACAAGCTATGCTTTCTGCTAGGACTTTTATGGTAGCATGACTTATATTTAAGTCTTTTATCCCTTCTGAGTTTATTCTAGTGTACGGTGTAGGTTGGCAGCCTACTTTCATTGTTTTTGCATATACCAGTCCCGTTCTCCCAACACCATTTATTGAAGAGGCTATTTTTACTTCACTGCATGCTCCTGCCCCCTTTGTCAAACATTAATTGGCCATAGAGACATGGGTTTATTTCTGGGCTCTCTATTCTGTTTTTGATTTTGTTTTTTCAGGTTTGGTTGTTGATAGTTGTGAGTTTGTTGCCATTTTGCTGTTCATAGTTTTCATCATCTTCTTTTTCTTGGATAAGTCTCTTTAACATTTCATATAATAAGGGCTTGGTGATGATGAACTCCTTTAACTTGACCTTATCTGAGAAGCACTTTATCTGCCCTTCCATTCTAAATGATAGCTTTGCTGGATAGAGCAATCTTGGATGTAGGTCCTTGCCTTTCATGACTTCGAATACTTCTTTCCAGCCCCTTCTGGCCTGTAAGATTTCTTTTGAAAAATCAGCTCATAGTCTTATGGGAACTACTTTGTAGGTAACTGTGTCCTTTCCTCTTGCTGCTTTTAAGATTCTCTTATCTTTAATCTTGGGTAATGTAATTAGGATGTCCTTGGTGTGTGCTTCCTTGGGTCCAACTTCTTTGGGACTCTCTGGACTTCTTGGAAGTCTATTTCATCCTCCAGACTGGGGAAGTTCTCCTTGATTATTTTTTCAAATAAGTTTTCAATTTCTTGCTCTTCCTCTTCTCCTTCTGGCACCCCTATGATTCAGATGTTGGAACGTTTAAAGCTGTCCTGGTGGTCTCTAAGCCTCTCCTCATTTTTTGAATTCTTCATTCTGTTCTGGTTGAATGTTTACTTCTTCCTTCTGCTCCAAATCGTTGAGTCCCGGTTTCTTTCCCTTCACTGTTGATTCCCTGCATATTTTTCTTTATTTCACTTGGCATAGGCTTCACTTTTTCCTTTATTTTGTGACCATAGTCCATTTCTGTGAGCATCCTGATTACCAGTGATTTGAACTCTGCATCTGAGAGGTTGGCTATTTCTTCATCACTTGGCTGTTTTTCAGGAGTTTTGATCTGTTCTTTCATTTGGGCCATATCTCTTTGTCTCGACACACCTGTTACATTGTAAGGGGTGGAGCAACCCACATCACTGCATTGTGGAACAGTCTGGATGAATGTTTCTTCTATAATTCCTTGATAGTCGAACTTCCATACAGTTCAATTTTCTGGCATTTCTGGTTGCTTTTTGATTTAAAATGTGCTATTGTCCTTCTTTTGGTTGTGTGAGGAGGCAAAGTATATTTACCTACACCTCCATCTTGGCCAGAGGATCTTCTGGTTTTTATGTGATGATGATGAGTGGTGTCAACTATCTTTTCAAGTGCTTATTAGTCTTCTGTGTATCTTCTTTTGCAAAATGCCTGTTCAAATACATTGTCCATTTTTAAATTGGATTGTTCTTATTGAGTTGCAGGGGTTCTTTTATTTATATTGATTATGCTATTACAGTTGTCCCATTTCCCCCCCTTCACTCCACTTCATCCTGCTGCCCCCTCCCTCCCACATTCCCCCCCTATAGTTCATGTTCATGGGTCATACATATAAGTTCTTTGGCTTCTACATTTCCTATACTATTCTTACCCTCCCCCTGTCTATTTTCTACCTACCATTTATGCTACTTATTCTCTGTACCTTTCCCCCCTCTCTCCCACTCCCACATTGATAACTCTCCATGTGATCTCCATTTCTGTGGTTCTGTTCCTGTTCTAGTTGTTTGCTTAGTTTGTTTTTGTTTTGGTTTTAGGTGTGGTTGTTTATAACTGTGAGTTTGCTGTCATTTTTACTGTTATATTTTTTATCTTCTTTTTCTTAGATAAGTCCCTTTAACATTTCCTATAGTAAGGGTTTGGTGATGATGAACTCCTTTAACTTGACCTTATCTGAGAAGCACTTTATCTGCCCTTCCATTCTAAATGATAGCTTTGCTGGATAGAGCAATCTTGGATGTAGGTCCTTGCTTTTCATGACTTGGAATACTTCTCTCCAGCCCCTTCTTGCCTGTAAGGTCTCTTTTGAGAAATCAGCTGACAGTCTTATGGGAACTCTTTTGGAGGCAACTGTGTCCTTTTCTCTTGCTGCTTCTCAGATTCTCTCCTTATCTTTAATCTTGGCTAATGTAATTATGACGTGCCTTGGTGTGTTCCTCCTTGGGTCCAGCTTCTTTGGGACTCAGCTTCCTGGATTTCCTGGAGGTCTATTTCCTTTGCCAGATTGAGGAAGTTCTCCTTCATTATTTGTTCAAATAAGTTTTCATTTTTTTGTTCTTCCTCTTCTCCTTCTGGCACCCCTATAATTCGGATGATGGAACGTTTCAAGATGTCCTGGAGGTTCCTAAGCCTCTCCTCATTGTTCCGAATTCTTGTTTCTTCATTCTTTTCTGGTTGGATGTTTCTTTCTTCCTTCTGGTCCACACCATTGATTTGAGTCCCAGTTTCCTTCGCATCACTATTGCTTCCCTGTACATTTTCCTTTGTTTCTCTTAGCACAGCCTTCATTTTTTCATCTAATTTGCGACCAAATTCAACCAATTCTGTGAGCTTCCTGATTACCAGTGTTTTGAACTGTGCATCTGATAGGTTGGCTATCTCTTTATTGCTTAGTTGTATTTTTCCTGGAGTTTTGATCTGTTCTTTCATTTGGGCCATTTTTTTTTTGTCTTGGTGCTCCTGTTATGTAAAGGGGCGGAGCTTTAGGTGTTCACCCGGGGTGGGGTAACGCTGATAGCTGGGCTTTGATGCTGGATGTGGGGGAGGGGCCAAGAGGGAGCAATGGCGCTTGCTCCACTCTCTGCCAGATTTCAGTCACTCCCTCCAGTACCCACAATCAAATTGGGTCCCTCTGGTGCTGGTTCCCGAGTGGGTGGGCTTGTGCACGCTCTAGGCCCCTGTGGGTCTCTCCAGTGAACTCTCCTGTGAGGCTGGGAGTTTCTCGTGCTCCCATCTCAACCCCCACAGGTGTTTTCAATCAGAGGTTTGAGGCTTTATTTCCCCGCGCTGGAGCCCTGGGTTGCGAGGTCTGCTTTGCTCCCCCGCCGTCCCTCCTGGTTTATCTATGCGTGAGTGTGAGGCCGTGGGGTCTGCCAGCTGCCGCCTTGCCACGAATCCTCTCTGGCCCGGCTGCCCATCTCCGCCCTTCCTACCGGTCTGGATGAATGTTCCTTCTCTATCTCTTTGGTTGTCGGCCTTCCATACAGTTAGATTTTCTGTCATTTCTGGTTGTTTTTTGTTTTTAAATTGTTGTTGTCCTTCTTTTGGTTGTGCAAGGAGGCACAGTGTGTCTACCTACATCTCCATCTTGGCCGGAAGAGTGTAGGGGTTCTTTATATGTCTTGGATACCTGTTTTGTGTCAAAAAAATATATATGAGTATATATATAAGTATATATTATATAAATATATATAAAATAATTTTCATTTCTTTTTATAGCTTTTCATTTTTAAAAATGGTGTCTTTTAAAGAGCTGAAATTTAAAAATTCAATGAAATCCAATAGTTTTTCTTTTATAGCTTATGCTTTTGATGTTTTAAGAAATCTTTGCGTAATCTAAGGTTGTGAAAGTTTTCTTCTAATTTTCTTTTAGAAATGTTTTAGTTTTAGATTTTACTTTCCATCGGTAATCCATTTGAAGTTAATTATTGTGATGGTGTTAGGCAAGGGTCAAGGTTAATTTTTTTTTCCCCCTAAGTGGACAACCAGTTTTTCTAATACCATTTTTGGAAAAAGACTACCCTTTTTTTTTTTTCTTTTTTACTGAATTACCTTGGCACTTTTGTCAAAAATCAATTAACTATGTATGTCAGTGTGTCCCTGGACTTTATACTGTTTTAATCTGTCTACCACACAGTGTTGATTGCAGTTGCAATATAGTAAATCTTGAATTGAGGTAGTTTTCTCCAACTCTATTCTTCTTTTAAAAAAATGTCTTGGCTATTCCAGATTCTTTTCATTTTTATATAAACTTTAGAATCATATTGTCAATTTCTACAAAAAAGCCTTTTGGGATTTTTACTGGGATTTTGTTGGATGCATAGTTTAATTTGGGGAGAATTGACATCACAATTTTGAGTCATTCCAATCCATGAACATGTTACAATCTCTCCATTTATTTAGATTTTTAAAATTTTCCTCAGCAATGTTTTATAAATTTTAGTGTACAGGTCTGGCACGAAACTTGTTGAATATATTCCTGTTTTCATATTTTTAGATGCTATAGCAAATGGTATGTATTTTAAAATTTCATCTCTAGTAGTTTTAGTATCTAGAACTACAGATGGTTTTTGTATATTGACCTTGCATTCTGACTTTGCTAAATTCTCTTATTAGTTACGTAGCTTTTTGTACCCTAAACCATAATATCTGGGAATAAAGATGGTTTCTTTTCTTCTTGACCCATGTGCCTTTTATTTCTTTTTTGTGCCTATTTGTTCTGGTGAGGACCTCTGGTACAATGTTGAAAACAAGTGGTAGGAGTGGACATCCTTTCCTTGTTCTTGATTTAAGGGGAAACATTTGATTTTTTACCTTTAAGTATGCAGTCGGTAGGTTTTTTTAGACGTCTTTTCGAAAGGTTAGGAATGTTTCTATTCTTAATTTGCTGAGAATTTTTATCATTAATGGGTATTGAATTTTGTCATGTGGCTTTTCCTTATCTATTTAGAATATCAGCTCTTTTATTTTGTTTATATGGTGAATTGCACTTATTGATTTTTTAAATGTTAAACCAACCTCGAATTCTTAGAATCAATATCACTCTGTCATGATATCTTTTTTATATATTCCTAAATGTGATTTGCCTGTTATTTGTTAAGGATTTCTGCATTTATGTTCATGAGGGGTATTAAAGGGTTTGTTTTTTCTTTTAATGTCTTTTGTCTATCAAGGAAATCCTTGGTTCATAAAATGATTCAAGTGTTCCCCCTTCTATTTTCTGATTTTCATGCAATTTCTGGTGGTCTGACTGCAAGAGCAGGGATGTCTCCTGGGCGCAGAGCACTCTGCCCTCATCTCCACTCTGTCCCCTGCTTCCTCAGCCTTGACTCAGTTGCCTGTTGTTCTGGAACCTGGGAATCAGTAGGATCCCCAACCCTTTATTCTCCACACCCAATTGGTCAGAGTCCTGTTGATTCCCCCACCTTCTACCAATAGTTCTCAACTCCCCACAGCCCTTGCTTGGTTCAAATCCTTATTGACCATTAGCTAGTGAGTCAAAGATTGATCATTAGATTGCTTTGCCAAGTGGCTCTTGGTGGAAATTGATGGCTTTTAGGATCAAACCCCAAACTCCCATGCCCCACCCCTGTGCCAGACAAGCGGAGGTCTGCACTCGGCCGCCAGCCGAGCCATATGGGGCCTCCTGGAAGGGTACAGGCGTTTCGAGGCTCTGTTTTCGCGCTGCCCGTGACCTTCCCTGCCTCCCGCTGCCTCTTTCTGTAGGCCTCCGCTCGGGGCCCCTCTCTCGCGCTCCCAGAGCACAGGGAGTCGCAGTGCGCGTCCCCTCAGCCTGTTCGCCCAACCACTGCCCTCTTCCAGCCTGGGACACGTCCTGGAACAGCGCCTCCATGATCACAGCCGCAGACCCTGGGTGGGAGGCCGCGGGAACTTGAACCTCTGCAGGGCACACGGTTCCGTGGGGGTCCCACGGCCGCAACGACCCAGGCCCAGCCTGGCCCAGGAATGCTTCCGCAACTACTGAGCTCCTAAACTCTCACCAGCCGCAACACCAGGAGATGGGGCGTGATGGCTCAGAACAGCGCCTGCGCAAGGCGGCGGAGGCGGGGCGAGTGATGGCGCGAGGTGGGCAGTCTAGGTAGTAGGCCTGTGTGCGCAGCCCCGGCGGGGACAGCAGGAACTCGCGGAACCACTTCCGGGGCATGGTGGTGTGTGTGGAAGTAGCACCGGGGCAGGCGTGAACCGTTTCCCTCAATCCTTCGCAGGGTTGGGGGTCCAAGGTCGACGGCTTTTGCTCTTTCCCTTCTGGTAGAGGGCTATGGCCAACAATGTGAGTTTAACCCGCCCAAGCCGGGCGGCTGGGGTTCCGCCAAAATAAGGTCCGACCATTTTCCACCTTCAGCTACCATCTCCTGCAGACATTACCAAGGTCCCAGATGCACACCCTTTCATTCATCGTGAGCCTTTTCGACTGATCCCAGCTCGTAATGAGCACATTTTGGTTGCAGAGATGGGAAGGGAGAGGGGTTAGAACTACCTCAAACAGGGCAGGTCGTTAGACTGAGGGACAGGCCAGTAGAGACCGACCTCAGAGAAAGTGGGCCTAGAGCTCTCTCCACCCTGGGTCTTGGAACGGGTAGGTGGGCACATGGCGTGAACGTCCAGGCCAAAGGGCGAAGGTTCTGCAGACAGGGAATAGCAGGAGGTGGGAGGTGGAGGCCGAGACGGCCGTGCCTCTGTCTGGTTGAACCGAGGGGTTCCACCCCAGCGTTCGTAGCTTGCTTGGTAGTTTGCAACATGCTTTGCTTTGTGATGAAGTCCCAGACTGCAAGCTGTTTAAGGCCGGGGAATTGGTTTTCTGATACAGAAATGACAACGGCTTGCTGCATTCTGGAATAAGAGTGGGTACCTCACCTTCATCATACAGTATCATCAGTTTTGGAAAAGGCTGAGGCGAGAGGGCATGGGTTTCCCGACTGAAGAGATCACTGTGCTTTCTCCCATCTGCCTAACCCTTTAAAACCATCAGACTGTACACTGGCCCCCTGAGCTGTACCTAAGGCCGAATCTGTTGTTCAATGAATCGATTCTTATCCCAAGTTTGGTTGCCCACCCGACCGTGAATCCAGGCATGCTTAGATTGGCTTAATTTGTTGCTCGCTGGACAGCAGGGACCAGGAGAGCCCTCTTGTCACTCTATTCCCTTGTAAATTAATACTGGATGGGATGATCTGGGCCATATAGGCGATGCTGTATGCTTGTCTGAGCTTGTCTTTATGGCTATCAAGCAGAATTTAAAAGTATTTGGCCTACAGCGAATGCTAAGTATCTGATGAACAGGCACAGCAGCCAGCCTGTCCTGCAAACTGGAAGGGCTTTTCTGGGGAAGGGGGAGAATATTCTGAGCTTGAGTCTGCCCTCCCTTCTGATCATCTGCTGTTCCAGGACAACCCGTTTGTTTAGGTGACTCACTATCCTGAAACACACTGATGTAACTGATGTGTGAATTCCAGGGCAGCTAAGAAACCCTGGATGAGTGTAATGGACCCAGGGTCAAGCTACAGAGGCAGGAATCCTCTTAAGACATTAATTATTTAGCACCTAATTGGCACTTGTATCAATTATGGTTGGCGAGTACATTTTTATCCTTTTAAAGTATTTAAAGAACTAGGATTCTTACATAGGTATAACTGTTTACACTTTTCAAGGCTTTGTGATCAGACTTAGAAATTTTGCAGGTTTCCCCAAATTAAAACTATTATTTTCAGTAGGTTGTCACTTTTCATTGGAAAGTTGACAGTTGGAAGTCCTCACTCTTTAAAATCGAAAAGCCTAAAATGTGCCCCTGGGCCAAATCCCTTCTTTGTCAGATTTATACTTCAGTGGGAACAGATGACCCTTACTTGGGAACAGCCAACAAATACATACGCACACACATACTCCTACAACACAAATTGATAACCTACAGTAAAGGCTTCAGCTGTTTTGTCAATGTAAGGGACAACCGATGTCAGTAAGTACTGTGTAAAGCACTTAAATTGATAACCTTAGTATCCAGGATAGTCTAGAAACCAATACACTCGTGTTTAACTGAGTAAAATCTCCACGATTTCTTGGGGAAATTAAAATGTAAAGGTAACCAGCTTTCACACTTAGCAGTTGACAATTGGCAATTACAAGAGGGGGCACCCAAAACCTGGTCAGCATGTGACACTGCTGACCAGGAAAAAAAGGCTGTTTTAGGTGCAACCCCCCCTTCGCTGCAATTGTCAATTAAGCAAGAACTGCGCTGTTTTAAGAAACTGCGGTTGTGGGGGAGTGTAACTGTGGCCCGTGGTCACGACTGGACCGCACTAAGGCCCCATGGAGACCTCCACCTCTGAGGAGTTTCTTGCTTCTGAAATAGTTTTTGTGGAAGGGAGGGGCCTGTGGTTGTATGGACCAATCAGCACCTCAGGATACTTGGGGGAGGGAGGGCCTTCTTCAGGTACCTCTGAAAGTGACCTTTTATCTTACTACAAAAATAGAATTCCAGGTCGCTAAGGCAATGTGATTGGAGTGTTTGACATAGTAATGAAGCCTGGCCATCTTATATTTCTGTTATATTAGGCTTAGGTACAGACTGGGCTATGAAGAATTCTGCTTGCCTTCTAGACCTTAGGATACAATTTTTTTGCCTTCAAAATAACTTAGCACCAGGAAGGTTCCCAGAAGACAGAGAGCAGGCAATGGTCCACCTGGAAAGGAGGACAAGAGCGGCACTCTATAGAGTCTGTGATTCATCCACTATAAATCTGTTTCAAGGTAGGATTCCTATCTGCCCCCAAATGTTCCAGCATTTATGTTCCCTCACACCTCGGTACTACACAGTCCGGGGCTGGGACACAGTCTGGGGTTGGGACGCAGTCCCTGTTAACTACACTGTGCTTCATTCGCTAATTCTGGCCCATGGGTCTGCCACATCCTTTAGGAGCTGACACTTTATCCTTGAACACGTCAGGGTCTAATCCACATTAGAGCTGATGTCAGAACACTAACAAAACTGGGCTTTCTGAAATACAACAGTGTGTATGTGTAAATATACACATTCTCCCCATTCACATACACAACCTCTCACATCAGCATTGGCACAGACTGTAACCATTCCAGTCACACTTGTTATTTTTAAACTTCAGCCAATATCAACCTTGTTCCAAGTGTTACAAAAATGTAGTCTTTAACTGCACATTGAATTGTATTGTGTGTGTGTATATGCATGTGTCAACTGAACCAATCATACTTTCAAAAGAAATCGAGTCAGACTCAGTCCAATGAGAAGGTAATTTTACAAGGATGAGGGGTCCTGTCATCCACTGGCTTCTGAGAATGCACGTGTCACACGTCTTCATGTGTTCAGACGCGTCCCTGCAGACACACTAGACTTGATTGCTGAGACCGGGTCAGTAGAAACCATTGAAGTTTATTGGCGGTCACAATGCTTACACTGTAGGCAGCAAACACCCTTACAAGTCTATCCGCAACCTGATCACGCGAGAAAGGATTCACCACACAGTCGCCAGAGGAGAAGGAAGAAAAAATTAGTAGGTTTGTTTGTGGGGGTAGAGGAGAGAAATACAAATAAAACCTAACTGATGAGTGTCCCATGGGCAAGAGCTGAACTAGAGATGTGTACAACTAGCAGCAACAATTGTGGGAAAAGTACAAGGCAAATAGCTTTCTCCATTAATTTTCCTCTGTAGGTTAATTTTTTTTAAATATTCAAAACATTTATTATGGTTTTCATTTTATAAAAATGTATATTTTTAAGGGGGCGGGAGAATGTTAAAGACTTCATGCCAGGCAGACCTTGTTATTAAGAACCCCTCCGCTGTAGCAGCTTCCTCCAGTCCACACATTCACGAGTGCAGGGTACATACATAAATATCCACACGCACACATCCACACACATGCCTCAAGGGCTGGGGAAGACTAGAAGTTATTGGCCACACGCAGCTGGGCCTCTGGTGGACTCATCCAAATCGCTCCATAGGAGAGCAACTGGCTCAATCCCTTCTCTCTGGTCTCCACGTTTACAGAGACCAAGAACCTAAATCACAGACTTACACCCGCTTGTAAAAGCAAGAGGCATCTGTCGGAGGATGAGGGTAAGCAAGTGGGAAGGAGGATGAAGCTGAGAACACCGAACACTTTTAGCTGGAGTTGTGTCACCGCGAGAGGCCGAGGGACCCGGGGCAGCATCTATGGTTGAAGGGGGAGGGACGGTGCTCCGCATGGCTTAGAGTTCCTAATAACAAGGGTAATACAGTAACAGGAAGTGATAATTTGGGGGGCAAGGAAAAGGCAATAAGAAAAAATATACATTTGGAATTTTTACTTTTTTTTCTTTGCCTCTCTACACTGTGTCACTAAATATATCTCTGCACGTTCACACATCCTCGTCCAGTAAAGCTTCAGGCCACCAGAATACACATTTTTTCCTCACTCGCATACACAACCCCTCACATCAGATCAGCATTGGTGCACTAGACTCTGTAAAAATTTTTCAGTCACACTTTTTTTTTTTAAACTTGAGTCAATATAAACCTTGTTCAAAATGTTATGAAAAAATGTACATGTTTTTACAAGGCAGGTTGTGGCAGGACACTGGGGGTTCTCTGCCTTTGGGTGGCCCCAAGAGAGGGGGCTGGAGTCTTCCGTTTGCCTCTATCTCCTCCCACCAACCTTCCCACCCCACCCCCAAGAACCAGCAGCGCCCTGCCCCCTAGTGAGTGCACTCACACCCCTACTCCCTGGGGAAAACAGCTAGTTGTCCTTTGCCACTTCCCCCACACCCCTGGAGGAGGGAACCAGGGTCAGCCAGGCCCTCTCCCTTGTAATTGTTCGCCCTCTGGGCCAGACCAAAAGGACGCTGCTCTGTACAGGTAGAGTCCAAGGAGGTGTCAGCTCATCATATCATTGCTATTCACGCCGTAAGTGGAATTCTTCATCGAGTCGTTGACTTCTCGACGGAATGCTGACAGGTTCTGGGTGAACCTAGGAGAGGATGCATGTAGGTTGGGAGAACAGAACGAAAGGGAAAGGTTTTGCCTGAAATGTTTCTAGCAGACATGTGGCTGCTGAGAGGCAGAACGTATGAACTGATGGGTTCCGTTTCTAAGGTCAGTAAATCATCAGTTTTAAGACTAAGGGAAAGTTGGGCTAGTTTTGTGCCCCCTTCTACTTGCAACTTTGCGGTTGGTCACATCTGAGGCTGAGGGCCACCTTGGGTTCCCGGCAGCACAGAAGGAATCTCACTGACAGAGGCGGGAAGTAACCTTCACAAAGGAAGAGGACGAACCTATCTCATTTCTTAATGCCAAGAGCCTCATGCTAGACAGAGAATCGTGTGCTCCAATACAGCAGTCACTAGCCACGTGTGGCTACTGAGCACACGGGTTATGCCCCGTGTAATCAAGGAAGTGATTCAAAGGAAATGAAGCTGAAATTCAGTCCCTCAATCACACCTTAATTAATTTTTAATTAAAATGCCATATTTTAAACTCAAGTAAAATTTGAAAAATTAAGAAAAATCTGTTATTCAATTCAGTTATTGGAGAAGTTCTAAGTATGTATGTAAATTTTATGAAATCTAAATATAAGTCAAATATTTCTGATGAAAACTGAGCATCTGAATTCAGATACCATAAGTATAAAATACACAAAATCTTGAATTTAATAAAAATGTTAAAATTTTCAATTTTTAAATATTGATTACATACTGACAATATTTTTGGTACCATGGGTTACATTAAAATATTGCCTGTTTCTTTTTACATTTTGAACGTGGCTACTAGAAAATTTGCAGTTACTGATGTGGCCTGCTCTCCTATTGGACAGCGCTGCTCACATAGCCTCTGAAGGATGAGGGGTCCCCCTTGTGTCAACGACCTGGAAAACAATCTCCCAGGATTTCTCGGCAGGCCCTTCTATACTCACCTGTCTCTGTTTTTCGTTAGGAGGTTGCGCTCTATGCCTTCCATCAGGTTTTCGAAACACAGATGCATAGCCTGCTGCTTCTCTGGAGGCTGGCTGTTCACGATACTGTTCCTTAGGTCGGAAAAATACTGCGGGTCCAGGAGCGGCACAGAAGGAGGAGAGAAGACGGGAAAGGCGGATTAGCCCTCCATCACCTGCAGGATGGAGGGAGTGCTCTTCTCCCACAAGAATGGACTATCTACTTAAACTGGGTACCTTTATTTTTTTAAAATTCAAGCAAGCAAGATCACGTACAATATCTGTATCTCACAAACATCAAGAACTTAAACTTTGTAAACACTCTAAGTATCAGAACTAGAACTCAGGTCGCAGGTGCTTTGATCTTCAGGTACATTCTCTCCTTGTAACACGTCCTCATGCCTTACCTTTGCCTGACCTGCCCCATGTGCTGACTTCTAACGGGTAAGCGATTACAAGTTGTTCAAAGCATGAGTAGGGCGTGCTTAGAAAAACAGGCCATTTTCCCCACCAGCGTGGGGTGTTTGTGTGTTTCTCACAGTGCCCTCTGCAAAATGCGCACCCACCCCGCTTCTGGCTCTGGGCATCAGGGACTGGCTCGCTTACCTTTTCATTGAGTAGTATCAGGCCAAGCAGGGGACGGGACATAGACCACTGGTTCCTGCAGTCTTCAAAGATGATGATGTTCAGCACCGTTGACAGCATCTGCAAATGGAGAATCTGAGGCAGTGATCTAGTGGCGGCTAGCCAAGAGAGAATTACAGATTCCAAATACAGGAGTTTATTAGGGTGGAAGCCTTTTCTGTCTAGGGTAAACCAGAGAAATATTTTGTGCAGCTTCACTGTAATTTTCTATCACAAGGTAAGTTTTTCTTCTAAGACATTTCCCTTCCTGTTCTTTAAATTGGTTTGATAGTTCATTTTAAGGTGAACCTTCCTAGTTCACCCTGATTTGTGGGAAATGGGATTGGTCAAGCAAACAATTACAGTGCAAACTCACTTTGCACTATAGCTCCTCGCACTCATCTCAGAGGAGACGGCTTTATACATTCTGGGGCTGTGATGGGAACGTCGATTACTTCGCTGTTTCCTTGGCAAGTGATGTAGACAAAGATGAGTTACGGGAGTAACAAGCTTTACAGCTGGATACTGCTAGCCCATGCTCCATCCACAGCCATGGGTGAGCAAAGTCATTGTCACAGAAGGAGGACCGTGTTCACGGACCAGGGGGTTGCTGTGACACTCAGAGTTTCTGCATCCAGTGATCACTCAACACACTCAAAACCCACTGCCATTTGAAGGGTAAACTCCTCCTGGGCAGCGTTAGTCTGGTGAGATACAAGTCAGACTCACTATCTTGCTTGGCCTCCCCTCTCCTGAAGAGAGGTTCTTCCAGAGGAAAAGGAAAAAAGAGAGTGAGGTTCTTCTCCTGCGAGACACAGCCACTGCTGCTAACCCTCACGTCCCTCACCTGTTGGATCATTTCCGGATGCTGCTGCATGATATGCAGGAAGCGGTCACTCTCCTGGTTCAGGGGCGTTGTCCTCTTCTTGGTGCTACGTGACAGCTGCTTGAAGAGGTACGTCACAATGTGGTCCAGGCAGGAGCAGCAGCCTGTGCACACCATGGTGTCTGGAAGAAAGGGGGGAGGGGTGGAAGAGAGGAGGGACACTGAGCTGCTGCTGGTGACTTGGGCAAACATGACTGCCCTTGGCTGAGGTCCCAGAGGTGCCCAGTCAGACTGTACTGGGACCGGTTCAGCCAAAGCCACTGCTTGGGATGCTTTCTATTAACCTCTCACCCTTAATACAGGTCGAAGTCTAAGTCTGAAAGTGAGTGTGTGATAACAATGTAGCATAGATGTATGTCTTCTGCTTCATAAAAAATAACAAATAGTTCACATGTAGCAAGTACTCCTACTGTACCAGATACGGTGCCAAGGACTTTACAGATATTATCCCTATTTTATCCTCTTGAGGACTCCAGGAGATAGGCTTTCCATTTTACAAATGAGTAAACCCAAGTTTGGAGAGGTTATGTGACTCGCCTCAAGATCCCACTGCTAATAATTGGAAGGGATGTGAACGGAATCTAAGAAGTGTGAACTGTGAGCCCACCCTCTGAGCTACCTGGGGGATGCCAATGAACCCAGCTTAGCGTAGCCTATCAACACCTACACTGGCCAGGGTGGGCTGCAGGCTTATGTTTGTCTCTGAGGCGTCTTGGGGGAGTGTCACAGTGGGGACCGCAGACTCATCCATGGCAGTTCACAAAGATGACACTGCAGCGCAGCCAGTGGACAGAGTTCTCACTTGGCGAGGCTCAGGCCAGAGGACTAAGGGATGGACCCGTAAAAGAGGAAACCATCCTGCTCCTGTTTGTGCAGAGGTCCCTCTATTTTTAAGAAGCTATGAAGCAGCCTTCCCAAGCTGCCCTAGATATGGCTGTGCACCAGCTAGAGGTAAATGTGCAGCAAAGGAGTGTACAGAGGTGTGGGGAGCTCCCCAGGGTGGACAACCGAAAAGTCATTCTATGCACTTGCAGAGTATCAGGACTACTTTGCAGTTGACTTAATCTTCCTGTTTATGTTGTGCCCAGCCCAATATAAAAATGTACTCTATTCTCTGAACACACACTAAGATGGCTGGAAGGCATCCTGAGAGGACAAAATGGTTGGCAAGAGTGAGGTGGAGCAGGACGGAAAACGTCCAGACTAGCTGTGTAAAGCTCTCCCATAGCTTCTACTGCCTCAGGACAGACTCCAAACACCCCAACACGGCTAAAGAGCCCCACTGTGGTCTCCAAGTTTGCCCCTGCCTCTCTCTTGTTCCAGCTTCATTCCTTTTCATTCTCTTCCTCACAGTGTGTAGCTTCTGGATTTCTGGATCTTCTTGCCTCTAGGCGCTAGTACTTGTGGTTCTTGCTGCTAGGAAGCCCCACCGCCCCCAACCTGGTAAGACCTCTGCAGCCTTTCATGCACGTGACACCAGCTCTTCTGTCTGCCTTCCCTGACCCCCCTCCTGAAATCCAGGAGTTTAGGGGTGCTTCCTGAAAACTCCCATAGCACTTCACATACCCCCTGCTGTCCTGGGTAAGCAAAGAGGCAGGTGTCTGTCTCATCCACAGATAAAAAGCTCCTAAAGGACAGGGACTGTGTTATTAATCACTGTATCCTCAGTGCCTAGTATGTGCCTGGTCCTTAGGAGGGGATCAGTAAGTATTTCCTGGGTGAGAATATAACCGTGGTGTGCTCTGTTGGTAGGGCCAACTCCCCATAGCATAATCCTGTGGATACTGGGGCAGGATTCTCTTTTTTTGTTAAGTGGTAAAAACAAACCTGCCAACCCAGGTACTTACCAAGTGCAGTGAGCCCTTCAGATATGGAAGAGAGAATATACATGATGACATGGGGTTCCAGGCTCGCAATAAAGTTCATGTGGTCCTGCGTCAGGACTTCCAGTAGTGAGTAGTAAGACTGGCTGAGCTTGGGGTAGTCCTGGGGGAGAACAGGAAAACGAGTATTAGCTTAGTTGCTGTGAACCTCAGCATGCAGGGAGCAAGATCTTAAATAAAGTAGAAGAGCTCAGTTCCCTTCATATGGGAAAACAGAAGACCTAGTTGGAGCTAGGTTATAGTTCTCTAGAGAACTGTTCAATCATGGTCTCAGGCCAACAAAGCCTGAACAGGAGGGGCCAAGGCCTGTCAATGAAGCTTAAGTCTTACCAGGAGGTCACTGTGGGGAATGGAGAGGAGCAGCTTGATGAAGGTCTGGAGAGCATTGTCCAGGGCATCGTCTCCATAGAGACGGAAGACTCCAAAGTTGACATAACTCCCACTGAGAGCAGCCTTCAGCATGGAGAAGCAGATGGAAATGCCCTTGAGCTTCAGTGCATAAACCTGATCCTTTGGGACCTCTCCTAGTGTCAGGATTCGATTGCCTGAGTAGACATGTGATGAACAGGTTTATTTAACCACATTACAATAGATAGTTTACATGCCAACTCGACCCTCCTACTCCAAAGGCTCTTGGTGCCAGTTGACACTATAATACAAAGGTAAGAGTAACCCAGCATGCCCTGCAGTGCTGTCCTGGCTGCCACCTGAGCTACTAGTCCCAGACCCACATTGCACAGAGTGTGGTGATGCAGGTGCAATTCACTGCCAGGGCTGTGCTCCTCTGAAGCACTTACCATACATTGTTATCATCTTGCTAGTTTCTCTGAAGAGTAAGATGCCATTGGGGGAAGAGACATCGAACTGGAGGCGCTGGGATCTGAGCAGAGAACACAGAAGGAAAGTCAGAGGTGTGATGCCAGAAGACTGGGATACTCCAGGCTCTCAGCTGAGTACCTCGGGTGATTCTTCTTGCACTAAGATGTGCAGATTACCTACCCCAATGTGAAATAACCAAGCTAATCAAAAATATTTAACCAGTGATACAGCTTATATATTGAAGGCCAACATGTTAGATTTAAGTTCTACTGCTCAAATTAAAACATTAAAACAAACAAAAAAATAAGGTAGCAGATAAAATTAGTCTTAAAACTCAGTTTTGTTTGATAAAAAGTAGAGCTTCTAACACTGTCACTTCTTGGTAGTACTAATTCAGTCTTTAGATGTTAATCTGCATTTACCTTGGCTTCAGTAGCAGCTAAGGGTGGGGACACGCCTCCTTACCATTTTCTATGGCATGATGCAAAGGGACTGGGAATGCTGCACAAGTCAGGCAGGGGAGGCAAACATTTTAAACTGGCCCGAGTTTTGAGTTCCTGACTGTGCCCTAGACCAGAGCAACTCTGGTTTGGTTTGCTCTACCTTTTAACGAGCTTCCTGGAACCTCGGTGTTCTTCCCTTGCCTCCCCACGATGACTCCATCGGGTTCTAGTGCTACGATATGCCCTGAATCCTCCCACTGCCTCTATGGTGCTTCTGCTTCCACTCTTGCCCCCCTACAGTCCCATTTTTTGTGTGACGGCTAGAACGGCACCTTTAAATAACACAAATGAGATCACTTTAATTGGCACAGTTCAGCAGCTTTCGGCTGCACTGAGCGCACAGGCCTATTCCTCACTACTGCTGTGCCATGTCGCTGTGTGGGGGCCTCTGCCTGCCAGGCCCCCCACGCACCACGCTCTCTCCAGCGGCACTGTTCTGTCTAGTGCCAGCAAGCTCATCCCAGAGCAGGACTTTGGCAGCTGTTTTCATTGTTCAGGATGCTCTCCACCCTCTCCCTGCAGGGCATCCAGATTCTTTCTTGTCACTCAGACCCTGGCTTAAGCATCACCTTCTCTGACCCTGCTCCCCTTCAATCCCCTTGTTTTAGTGCATTATTTTTCCTAGCCCTTTCCACTGTCTGAAGCGATTGTCCGTGCTTGTTTTCTGTCTGTCGCCCTCCCACAATGTAACGTCTAAGACGTCCCCTTAAGCACAACAGCTTAGGAAACTGCCTGGCAAAGAGCAGATGCTCTCAAATCTTTTATAAATGAGCAACTGCTGACTACAAGCCTCGTGGGAGGCAACAACCTCTTTTGAGTACTGCCCACTCCTCACCAAAACTATTCTCCCCAAAGTGCCGTGAGAGGCAGAAATGCAGGTCTGAAGTTCTAGTTAAGTCAAAGTGCTGATTTTTCTTTTTCTCCATCCCTACATCTTTGGGCAAATTTAACAATTTGGTGTTTTAGAAATTGTTCTTACTTTCTGTTTAAGTAAATCTTTACTGATCCAGCTGTAATTTGCCTATTAAGTACCTTTCTTAAGAAAGGGCATTGTAACGTGTCCCCAGTCACTCTCAATTGCCTCTGTGAAAGGTAAGGGGCATGGCATCATCACCAACTGCCCACTTTCGCGTGTGCGCAGAGATCAGAATCCAGGTTGCCAAACTCACTTCTCTAAGAATGTACAATGTGAGACTCTCTTCAGCAGTGAACCCTATCACCTTCCACAATCTGCCCGAGACACTAGATAAAGCTGACTGTCTTCAGGCTGACTCAGATAAAAGGGCACCTATGCCCTTCCTCCTCACCTGTTATGAACTAATTCGGCCATCAGCTTGAGCACAGGTGTGGTACAGGCTGGATCATGGTACCACAGCTCAATTGCCCGCTGGAGAATTGGCATGTAGGATGGGTATCTGTAAACAAAAAGCTAAGGAAGAATTCTGAATCCAGGAAGGTACAGAATTTAAAATAATTTCTCAGCTCTGGACCAGTACAAACTGTCTGATTACAGTTCTCTAATTTCCTGTCTTGCTAATCTTGGAATGACTGTGTGCCCTTTAAGTTGTAATAGGTTACAGTGTACTAATAATACATTGTAATTTACACACTGCCTTTCTTCTGAAGAGCACAATGTGTTTCATATTGTAATCTATTCTCTTACCTTTTATGGTAGGACAGGGAATCAGTCATTCCTGTCACGTAACTATTGGAGAAACAGGCACTCAGATTTGAAGTAAAATTTGATCAAATTATGAAGTAAGGTTTGACTTTCTAATTCCTAGTAAAGCTGTCTTTTTTTTTTAGTAGATTGAAATGTCTCTCTTTCTTCAGTGTAGCAAAATATCCGTGCAACAGTTCCGCAGCGGGAGAGTTAGCCAGGCATTCCCGTCTGTGACTCAGACGCTGGGAAGCAGCTCAGTCACTCCCCATCTCCGAGAGCAGGGCAGATGGCATCATGTCATCAGACCCCCGTATGGCAGCTTTCAGGACACATGTATGGCAGGTCTTCGAGGCCACTCTCCACCCTTTCTGCCTACCACTCCTCCCCCTGCCTTCTTCCCCAAGGACCCCGTCACTTATTCAAACACCAGTGAAGGCTGGCTGTGATATGTGTTAGGATACATCCATTCAAACAGCATCATGAAGCTGGTCTTGGCATTGAAGGCAAAAGCTATCCCTCTCAGGTCTCTTACCAGGCCAACTAGAGTTCGCTGCAGTAGAAGGCAAAAATATGTTAAAAAACAGAAGAAAGAGCAAACTTATAACCGCCTAATGGTGCCTTCACATATCTGTAATCAAATTCTTTCTCCCATTGTTCAACAAATAACCCTTCCCAAATATTTGGAATTGATCTCTTCCATACGAGAATGAAATCCTTTCCCTTGGAAATTAGTTTTAGAACCTGGTTATACTAAAAAAGGGATAGTGCCTGGCTCATCACGGCAAAAACAGAGTCTGATGAAGTTTGAAGACATTAATGTGGTAAATCACGTAAAAAGTGGAGAAAGAAGAAAGCTTACACAAGAAGAGGTAGGGAAAAAAGGAAAAAGAGAAGAGGTGGAACAATCGTGTTCCCTGAAGGCCTGATACCACACCTAGTGACTGAAGGTGCCCGCAGGCCCAACACAGACCCTGCTGGGAGGAAGGCCGAGGAGGCCACACGGTTCCTGGAAGTAAGACCGATGGGCCGAACCTTAGAGCTGAAAAGTACTACAGTATACTCTTTCAAAGAGAGCCAGACTGAGGCCCAGAGGTCAGGTGACTTGCCTGAAGCCATGCTCCGAGGTGGCAAAAAGGCCAGGAGTAAGTCTCATAGCACCGAGACTCCAAACCCAATGCTTCCTTTCTCAGTGGGACTTTTAGTTGTTGGCCCTGAACAGCAGTAAGACTCCCCTTAAAAGCTAGTAGTCGCCAGTAGGCTCAAGGAGGTAGCACAGTGTGGATCCTGACTCCTTTGTTAAAAATGTCTGTATTCCTACTAACAGCCTGCCTTAAACCAACAGTTCCATGCCTAAACCCAAACCATGAGCTCCATGTTCAAGTCTCAGACACGGCCCATCTACAGACTTATTACATGAGGTGTAACAAAGATGTGGTAGCAGTTGTAGTTCATGGCCATGATGGTTCTTTTCATTAACTTTACCTGCATTGTATGGAACTAACGTGATGGGGAAAAGGGCTGACATCCCTCAGTTATCCTTGACATTGGCTGTCACTCTGGCCTACATTATTGATATGTTCCACACTAATGTAGCTTTGAATGGTACTCATCTCAGACCCTAAAACACTGGTATAAAGAGGAGACAGAGGGGGACTAAGTGGTGCTGCTCTCTGACTTCCCTGTTGACTTGAATACAGAACACTAACAGGCTTTCTAAAGATGAAAAATTAGCACTTTAGAATGTCAAGTAATACCTGGCATTTTGGGGGGCAATACCCCTGGCTAGTAGGTAGTTCTAAAATTTAGCTTCAGTGTCATATGAGCACTACGAAAATGTCCTGCAAATATTAATAGCACAGGGTCTTCTGGTTTTGGTACAGAGATCTACAGGTAAGAGAAAGATGTACATGAAGTAAAAAGATGGGGAAAACGGAATCTAAAAATGACCATTTTGAGAGCCAGGAATCAATAACTAAGGGTAAATTAAAAATTCCAGCCCTGGCTGGTGTGGCTCAGTGGATTGAGCGCCAGCCAATGAACCAAAGAGTCACCAGTTTGATTCCCAGTCGTGGGCAAGGTCAGGTCCCCAGTAGGGGACACATGAGAGGCAAGCACACGTCGATGTTTCTCTCCCTCCCTTCCCCTCTGTCTAAAAATAAAATAAAATAAATCTTTAAAAATAATTCCATATATAAAAAATTAATAAACCCATCTAAATGACTCATGTATCAAAGAAATTTTAATGGAAATTAGAACATACAAAAAACTGATAATAAAAATGTTACACATCAAAACTTGTGAATGTAATGCTCCTGAACTATACACTTAAATATGGTTACATGGTAAATTTTATATGGGTTTTTTAAAAAAATATTTTTAAAATTCTCATCTGAGGGCATGTTTATGATTTTAGAGAGGAAAGGAGGAGAGAGGGAGAAAGGGAGAGGGTGCGAGGCAGGACGAGACAGACAGACAAACACAGGCACACATCTAGCATGAGAGAGAAACATCAATCGGTTCCCCGGACTGGGGATCGAACCCACAACCCAGTAAGTGCCCCAACCGGGAATTCAACCCACAATCTTCTGGTGTATGGGATGACGCTACAACCAACCGAGTGAGCCGGCCAGAGCTTGTGTACGCGCTCATGTGTGTTTTTACCATAACTAAAAAGACAACTTCTGGATAACGTGCCTAGAGGCACGTTTACAGTCTTACATGGTGACAACAGGAAATTAGAACTGAAAAGTTAAGAAGTTAGAAACAGAATAACCCCAAGGAAAATATATGAAAATAAAAATAAATGAAATACAAAACAGATAAAATAGAGCTAAAACAAAGTAAAAAAAAAAAAAAAAGAAGACTAATGAAACTAATGGAGTATTAAAAAGGAAAAGGGAGCATAAACGACACACAACAGATTAACAAGGCAAGGCAAAAACATAACTTTATGCTCTTACATTTGAAAACTTAAGACAAAAAAGAAAATCCTAAAGGCTGCTTAGAAACACACTTTAACATAGAGTTTATAAACTCATACTGGCTCTTCTATTTCAAAAGTCTGGGAGTCTGGGAGATAAAATACAAAGCTAACCCAGTGGAAAATTTATGGATAAGCACTCTTTTCTGCACTGCGAGCTAATCTAGTCTCCATAAGGAGATGTCCTCATCCAGAGGCTGACCAGTCAGGAGATGAAGGACTCACCTTTGCCTCTTGCTCATTGAAAGTATTCGTGCTAAACATCTGGGCCACGGCCTCAAACGCTGCTGTGAGTGGCAGCATGAACTGCTCATACTGATCTTCATCCTCTCCTGTAAGGGAAACGAGCAGGACGTGACCCCAATACACAAAATGCAAAGTTGTGTGTGCATGAAAGATAAGACGCTATAAGAGATGAGCAGATCCAAGAGTAAATCGAGGGCCCTTTATTACCCCAACAGGTATTAGTAGTAACTTCAGAATAAAATGTATATACAGGAACCATTTTTAAACTAGAAAATGGCAGAAATCATCTTGTCCAGGAATGTTGAAGTTTTTCTGATACTGACTGATAACACCAGAAATCCATGTGTATGTGTATAAGACACCCTGGTGTTTATTACTCTTCCTTCGGTGAGAACCCGTGTAGCTGAGAAAGGACCAGTCTGGTGCGTGCGAATTGGGTGAGACTCAAACTTGAATCCGTGCATGTAGGGGCTTTGTTTGCATTTTCCTTTTTTCAGTAACCTTTCATAAGCTTAAAAAAATTTAATATCCCTGTAGTAGTAGATTTAAATAGCCCAAACTTATGATGCCGCCGTTCTGCTTCAGTTACCAGTTGAGCCCACACTGCTAATATCACAGCTGGAGCTAGAAAGAGGATCACGCCCCGGGGCTCACACGTGCTACTGAACTGGGAAATAAAAGGCTTCGCTGCCCGTCCCGGGTGGTGCACCCCTATGAGAGGTGGAGGGGAGACGTGACCACCAAGACGCATTTAAGGATCTCAGTTTCCAACTCCCTTATTTTACAGATGAGAAATATGAACAGAATTTTAAAGCCACTGCCCACCAGCTGAAATCTTCAAGTGCATTCTGTTATTCTCTTCCAGGTATAGGGACCACGACAGCATGGTGCAGTTTTGGTGAAATCAGACTGTTATTTCATGTAGTTGTTGAAACAACAGAAAAGACCTCCCATATCTAGGTTTTTATCCTCAAGTAAAAAATTAGAACAATGTCAGATTACTTCATAGCCTCTAGGATCTATTGCAGTACCTAAATCCACCATGAGGAGACGCCCAAGTGCCGTGTAGAAGGTAGTCCGACACCGCATGTCTGTCAGGTTGGACTGATTGTTAATACCCAAAAATGAAAAGTGCTCGCTCTGTTGAAAGAGAAAACAAGTGAAAATGAGAGAATACAAGCCAGTCATTTCAGACCTACTGAGCCCTTTCAGGCTAATGGCTACATCATCATTCCTTAAGGGTACAAAGGGCATTAAAAAAGGGGTTTTTTTGGTTATTGTTACCTACAACCAGTTTATCTTAGTATGAACAGCAGCAGATCACCAGGACCTCAAAGAGCAGCTCTGATGCCAGCTAAGCGGGAGCTGTCTCTGTGGTGGGAGTCAGGAACCCACTTCGGCCGCAGTAGCACCCACCCAGGACCCAACCTAACCCCTCCTTTACGTGCTGAGAAAAGGGTGAGTGGGGTGGCAGAGAGCAGAGGCAGGAGGAGGGGCTGCCATCACTCACCGTGTGATTGTTCAGCATGAACTGCACCGCACTAAGCTTCACTAGTTTCCGTACACTACTGTATGTAAGGACAAAGGAAGAGGGTCAAGGAAAGCGTGATGCAAACCCAGAACCTTTACAACAGAATGAAACTCCACTTTACCCTAAGTACAGTTTCTTTCTTTACTATGAATTCCATACCCAGATAATCTCGTTTTTCTCAACCACTTGAGTATAACAATGTCCAAAGGGAAAGCAAATGTGTTCTCTTCTGAGCAGTATTCAACTAATCCATGGAGAGAACACACACCGAACTCCTGTCTGTAAGCAAATGGGAAGAACCCAACAGTTTCCCCCAAGAGTTGTGAATACCCTGAAGTAACTTTCCTCCACAGGCTTCTAAGAGACAATTAAGCCCTAAAGCCCTGCCTAAGGCATCCATTGTACGCAAGTGAGCCAACTTTCTCTCCTATGCATTTAGGATGGTACTAGCTACATAGATAGAGCCTTTGAAAGAACTGAGAAAAAACTCACTATTTTAGGATTTACTTCTCTGGCAGACCCTGGCTTGTGAAAGGCTGTCTTAGAGCAATTCGAACTTTAAGCAGACCTAGTCCAAGTCAAGAGGAAGCACAGCCACTACTTCTATTGTGAAAACTTGTCAGCAGGTTGCTTCTACCAACAGGATGACAATCAGGATGGACTATGTGGCCACTGAGGATGCTGAAATCCTGGCCATAAAAGAGTGTGTACCCATTAGACGGCTCTGGTGGGTTTTGTGGGTCTCAGAGATAGCCAGGGATAAACCTGTAGTAAACTATTAGCTTGTGGGTGGGCTCGTTTTGGGGGTCTGGAATTATTCCTAGATTCTGGGTGGGCACTGCCTTTGGCCGAGAAAGGAAGATACATAAAGCTAAGTGAAAGTGGGAACAGCAGCTAGCTTAGAAAAGGATATCCAATGGAGAGGTCATTGAGAAGCTGCAGTGTCTTGGAGGTGATTGGTTCACAGCGGCCCCAGTACTTCAGGTTGGTGATGCTGGAGGACAAAAAGAAAAGAAAAAGCAGGAGACACTTTTGATTTGCCTGATTTCCTTGACGGTCGGGAGAAGAAAATCATCCATCACGAATCACCACACATCTGCATCACCAATTCACAGACATCACAACCACAAAAAATGGGTATAAAATCTCCGTACTTACATTTGGTTGACTAGAAAAATTATCCTTCAGATAATCTTCACTACTTGGTTCCAAAGCTACACTGGCCCATACCCAGGCCCTTGGAATTCTGGGGCACTCCAGGGCTGATTTCTGCAGCAAGGGTAAGAGATTTCTGCGGCAGTGATAACATGCAGACGTATGCAATTCTGCACCTGCACCATCCACTGTCAGCTGCAGAATTCTAGTAGCCCTTGCTTCTGGATTCTTGGCTGGCAGAGTCCTTTAGACCCCCTTTGCCTTTTTCATCTTTAATTATTAACCAGCTCATGGAAATGAGTGTTTAGGATTGGGATGGTTGGAAGGAGGCAAAATGTCATTTTGCACACAGCCCTGGGTAATTTGGCTCCTAGTGTGTGCTTTGATAAATTGAACTCCTAAAAAAAGGAAAATGTAAACAAAGGGGGCACAACTTAAAAAAACACAACAAAAAAGGGCCAACTAGGAGCTTTGTTTTCTTCCAACTTTGAAGACAAGTCAAACAAAAGCACTAGGTTTTGGAGATTCAAGACTCTCAAAGGGTGTGATGCTTTGTGAGAGGAACAAGCCTGTTTTAAAGCGGGGCTCTCCTCTGGGGGGGCATGCCTAGTAAAAATCAGCACCAGAAAGCGAGTGCCCACTAGGGGCATGCTGGCAGCAGGGAGATGGAGTGAGAGGCTGAGCACCAATCACTGGGAGGGAGGGCCATTTTCATGATGGCCCTGACAGGGTTTCACCTGTGACTACAGAGGCTGTGGGTGAGAGTCCACGTGAACAAAATTAAATCCTTGCCTGTACAAGCCTGGAATGCTCTGGGGCCGGGCCATATCTCTAAGCACAGCTTGTCACACACTCAAATGCACAATTTTCTGACGCAAACGATCAATGCTGGAAAACCAAGGCACTGGCAGCACAATGCCAAGATCACATTTTACAGTTGCAACAGGATTGCAAGGGACTCTTGCTGATGGCAAGCCAAAACACTTACATTTTTCCTATGAAGACGCTTAGGACCATGGTCTCATCATTCAAGCCCAGGACTTCCGAGAGTCGGCGGTACAGCTGGTGGCGGTAAGAGAAGAGAAAGTAACCAGAAACCAGGGATTAGAAAAATCACATCCCAGTACTGTCTGTGTCCTCATGTAGGAGTAGGATGTGGGAAGAAAGTGGACAACAATGCTGGGGAAGTCTATTGCAGTGATAAGCTAGTTTCTAAGTCTTAATAAATACTGGATAGATGCTGAGCTATCTTACAGTCCCCTTCAACCCTGAATTTACACTGTCACAACCTTCTGCTGTTCTGAACATCAGTTCATGCGCAGAGACTGAGAACTGACAATCTGGGGACACCAACAGTTCTGGCTGCCCATTTGTAAGTATAGGGAGCACCAGAGAAGTGGGACCACTCTTTGAAGAGTCTCCCAATTCCACAGACTAAGAAGACATTTAGGCTACCCTGATACCTAAAACCTGGAGACTGTAGCCGAACTGCTTGCTACCAGCTGTTTCCCTCAATCAGCAATCCCATAAGTGGAAAGAACCAATGGAGCCAACTGAGAGTATGTTACCTTGGAGGATTTTTGCACCTGGTCCCCAATGTAGATCTTACGAAACTGTTCAAAAAAGCTCAGCATGGCCAGTTCTAGCTTCTCGTTGCCCGCCTGAGCCAAGCGAGAATCAGTGAGGTTCATCAGCTGGAGTACCCTAGAGGAAGCAGAGCAATGGTTCTCTCAACAGCAGGATATCCCGGCCACTCTAGAAACAGTCTTCCATGTCTCCTCTCCTTCCCATCCCAGCTGAAAGGCATTCTCTGCAGGCTCTCAGCACGGTGGAAGGAACACATTCTCCATTTCTGCCCCACAGGAACCACAGCCAAGGAATAAACATGAACGATTACTGAGAAGTTTAAATCTTTTCATCCAGTGAGACTGCAGACCGAGGCAGAACTCATAATCAGCTTAGAAACAGTGGGGGAAAACCCCCTAGTACTACAATAATGGTCTTCCTAGAAACCTCAGTGAGACCTTGAGTAAAGCAATTTATTTTCCAAGTCCTGGCTCCTCATGGATAAACTGAGAGAGACTGAAGGAAGCCAGTGGTTCTCAACCTTTTTTCTCAGAGCCATGAAGGAGACGGACATGTGTGAAGGGCGATGTGCACACGTGGGAACACTTCCAGGGACCAACAGCAGATATGCTACCTGTGACTTCATCCCTCTTCCTTGCACCGGTGCCCCCGAAAGAGCGCCTACTGGGCTGCAAGTGAGGAATCATGCTGAATGAGTGAGAACGGTGTTACTGCAGGTGACTCATTTGACATTTTGATATTGTGAGAACAGGTAACAAACTATTTGTGACGTTTCATGAGTGAGTGCGGCTCAGTCAGCGTGCTGCGATGCTCACTAAAGAACTGGTGCAGAAGGGCGACTTGTCTAACTCAATTTATCCTGTGACAGTGTCACACCAGGCTGCACACTCAAAGAGGTATATTACATGTTACCCTTAGTAAATCTTTGCTCAATTCTTCAAAAAATGCCAGTGTAATGTGCTGTGAAGACTTCTGTCAGGACTAAAGCACATACAGGCAGATGGACGTCTGATAAACACAACGGGGGTGGAAAGAGACTAAAGGGGATTTTCAGAATATGAATATGGATTACGGACTGAAATGCCTAGGACGAATAAACGCTAAGGCATCACGGTAAGATGTGCCATCTCTGAGGAGAGTACCCAAAAGTCTAGAACCTTTAGGACAGCACTCCCCGGAAAGGCCAAACCAAGGCAGCCCACGTCTTTTTAATTCCGAAGTCCTGTCCTTAAACAGAACTGAAGGCTGCTCCCCGGTCTGCTTTTCCTAATTCTGTACCCACTGACTCCATGCTGAATTCCAAAATAGTTTTTTAGTTAGGATGGTAGACAGAGTTCTTGCTATATTTATAAAAGGTTTAAAGTTGGACGTGTTTCTGTCCTTCATTTTCATGGGCAATCAGCTTTATGTGATTATATTCTGTAAATGGGGAGGAAAACATTAATGAAAGCATTAACAAATCATGTCTGGTTCCTGTGGTCCCAGAACCCAAAAAGGGCGAGGGCAGGGGCGGGCACAGAAGTGACATGGGAAGCCAGGTGGGAGCACTTACCGACAGACAAGCTCACCATCCATAGCATCTTGCTCATCAGTGCTGGCAAAAGAGACCCGGCCACCAATCACCGCACCGATGATGTAAACCAGCCACGTCAGCCTTCCTGAGACAGGAAGAAGATCCACCACTGTCTTCTCCAGTGATAATTTCACGAAGAAATCCCTCACTCTGGGGTTCATTTCTTACTAGGAGCCTCCTTTATCTTAAGGACACTACGGAGAAGCCACTGTCTTACTTCTCTTACGGAGTGCAGCTACTACTCTGCTCGGGGGAGGGTGACGCCAGGGGGTAATCCATCAGATAACCAAGGCTCCCCTATCAGTCAAGGTTATTATTTTTGGAGTGCAGTACTTTCTTAAAGTTAAACACAACCACTGCAGATGACTTCAGTTACTCTTCCCTAGTCCCCCATAGCAGTTAACAAATACATTTTTGCATGTTTGGAGGTAACTGATGATGGAGGACACTGTTTGAGGGAAGGCAGGAGGGAGGTGGCGAAAGAAAGGGTACCGACAGCGCCTGCTCCCAGGCCCAGCCCACCACATGCTCACCCTCCTGCACGGCGATGTCCATGGGGCTCGCGGTGGCACTCTGCAGCAGCTCCTGATAGGACTGGGCCGACTGGTCGAACAACTGCACCAGGAGCGCGCACGTCTTCTCATACTCGCAGCGCCCAATTGTAGACAGCTGGTCCAACTGCTGCTGGACCAGACCCGTGTCCTCCAGAGGATCCTCCAGTCCATCTCTACTCCCAAGGGAAGAAATATGCCTATTGATTTCCCCATCTGAGCAGCTCTTTCTTCTTCATTTAGCCATTCTTTCCACAGTAGAGGCTCATATGCCAACGCTACTTTTAACCAAGGAAGGAATATCAAAAAAATTTGAAGGCATATGTTTTCAACCTAGCACCTGCTTCCCTTTGGAATATTTTGATTGTTGGTGTTCAATCTTTCAATCTGAATTTCTGGTTCGTAACATCTGTCGGCCTGGATCTGCTCATTCCTATGTTTCTCCCCCCCAGGAGCTCTGGCCTCTTAGCCTCTCGCTTGTTCTTGACCACCGTCAACTTTGGGATGACAAGTACTCTGTTTCTGAGTGCAGCCATTCTGACCACATGTGTTTTGGAATTCAGAGATCTTCAGGTTTTAGGGAGGCAATATGATGCTTCTGCCATGTAATAAGAACCCTCAATGGGCTCTGCGGTATGTCAAATACAGTATTCCTATGGCAAAAATGTGTAAATATTATGAAGAATCATACTAAGTAGAATTTTTAAAAAAGATTACAAAGGGTTTCCAGTGCATGTCAAGTTTCGCCATCAAATGATTTTTGGTGCCAAATCTACGAGAAAACTTAAGTTTTCACATCTTGGATTTCAGAATTGCAGATGGGGCCCTGTGGATTCCTACCAGGCCTTGCCTTATCTACAGGTCTGTAAATTTGAAAATCTTATCATATCACAAGCTCTCTATGATTACATCACAGCATGACAACTCAGCTGCAGCCGTGGCAGCACCACCACAACTGGCAGGTCCCGGCTATGTGTTACGAAGGTCACACGGTGGGCTGGGGCAGAGTAATTCAATGCCCATAACAACCTCGCCCAAGAGCACATGGCTACAACCAGCTCTCTGGGCCCAGAGCCCACAGGTATAACCACACCCCAACATGGTCTCACTGAAACCAGGCGACTCCTCAGGAACAGAAACTATGTAGCTAATAAAACAACACCTCCCAGTGGGCTTCACAAATACTCAGCTTTTGAAATGATTCAAGTCATAAACAGCTGAGACAATTAGCTGTTTGACAATTAAATGCAGTCAAACCTAAGCAAATTAAGAATCCAACTTGAAATAGCTGATGAAAGAGTATACAGAATAATCTTAAAAGTTCTCATCACAAGAAAAACACACTGTACCTATGTGTGGATGTTAACCACACTTACTGTGATCACCTTGCAATATATACAAATACTGAGTCACTTATATTGTACATCTGAAAGTAACAGAATGCTGTATGTCAGTTATACCTCAATTAAAAAAAAGGTTAATCTTAAGGGTAGGGCCCTAATCCAATCAGACTGGTGTCCTTAACGAGAAGAAACAACATAGATATATCTGCGCGCGTGCACACACAGAGCAGGCCCTTTGAGGACACAGGGAGAAGGCTGCTATCTGCAAGCCAAGGAGAGGGGCCTCATCAGAAACCAACCCTGCTGCCACCTGGATCTCAGACTTCTAGCCTCTAAAACTGTGAGAAAAATAAATGTTTGTTGTTAAAAAAAAACAAACAAAAAACCCCAAACAAACAAAAAAACCCACACAAATAAGAAAGGTCCCTAAAACAAAGAATTACTTAACTTTATCCAGGTCATTTCTGAAAGGGTCTGAAATTTCCTGAGTTACAGGTTTCTGGTCCAGTTAATAGGGCAGACAGAAACCATGTGATAATGTAATGCAATCAGTGATCAGTTGCCTAGAACTCCTGTATCTTCTAGTAAGCTCTGGATCGTGTAATCCCTTTTTATCTATTTAATATTTTAGGAGTTCACATTAAGCATCTATACTTTACATACTATAATTCTTATCTATAGTCTACAAACATTTCTCTCTTGTTTAAAGAAAATCAGTGGCAAGGACAAACATTATGCTGATACAGGTACTCTGTATTCAAAGACGCTGCTACTGATGGCAACAACAGGAGGGTTCCACCAGGATGCTAAAGACTGCTCTTTCAGATTTTGTGCTGTTCTGCTGACGTAAGAACGTGACCACTAACAGTATTAGCTCCAATAAGAGTCCTATCAAATACATTTTTGCCAACTGGGTGTCTGATCTCTGGCAAGTCTAACACCAGGCTGCTGGTGGGGGAACGAGAGGGGCTGTCCTAGAGTCCTTACCTCAGTATGATGTGCACAGACTCCAAACGGGATGTGATGTAGGCTTTGGTGACTTCAGGAGTGTAAGTTTCCAGCATGTGGGGCTCTGTGGCTTTCACATATGGCACAGAGGCTGCCAGCCGCTGCCACAAGCTCAGGAGATAGTGCACACTATTTGGAGCAAATTCCCAGTGCTAAGGAAAACCAAAAGGGCAGGAGGCATATCTATTATTTATACACAATACACCAGTCCCATGCCACTCAACACAAACGATAAACTAGTCTAACGTGTTTCTCAGTATTTCGGAGATTAAGCGTCTAATGAGAAAGCTGCTCTATGCTGGATGAGTAAACCTTACCACAAGGAAAACCCTGCGTCAGTGACTCTCAAACATCAGTCTGTATGAGAATCACTTAGAGAACACAGCAGAAATACAGATGCCAGGACCGTACCCGGGACCTGGTGAACCAGAAATTACGGGTGTAGGATCCAAGCACCTGTCGTTCTCATCAGGCTCCCCAGATAATTTTGATGTGAGCCATAACGTTCGAGAAGCGCAGCCCTACATTACACGACTAAGACAGGGAGGGCACGACTCTCTCCACTCTTCTGTCGAGCTCTCTGTTCCAACCCTGCCTTTTTGGAGGTGATTCTGAGGGGATTCTCCAGCCGTGCATCTCAGCATTATCCTGGCCATTCCCATACACTCTTTTCCCAACACTCCCTGCACTTTTGTAATACACACGAGTAGGCTACAATAGTAACTATTCTGCAGGGTTACCCTACATGTACTTATATTCACTTTCGCAAAAAAAAAAAAAAAAAAAAAAAAAAAAAAAAAAAAAAAAAAAAAAAAAAAAAAAAGAGGGTGGAGGGGGAGAGAGAGAGAAAAAGAATATTCATGTAAGATCAAGAACAGTGAGCAAGGGGACAGGCTCCCATGTTTCCAATGTTTAGGAAGAAAGAGCCAAGCAATCAAAGACAAACCTGTAGGCTGGTCACTGTGAAGTTGGCTATCAATCGGATGACCTCAGGGTAGTTTTCCACCTTTACTAATTCTCCCAGTTGATAGTTACTCTTCAGTCGGGCCAGTAGTCTGCAAAACTCATGGTAATTGTTTGGGTCTGATAAACTCTGGTGACAGCACAGGAGGAAAACAAAATGACAGTGTGATTCACTACACTTCCCAACGACATTTGGGAGGGCATGAGGGGAGAGGGGTACTTCAACCTCCGAGATGCAAGTAACCATTCAGAATGACACATTTGTATAATGCTTCTTAAAAATAATTTTATTACAAGGATGGTCACATCAATGATCTCATCTGTTCATAATAATTATCTTGTGGCTTATTAGCCTCAATCAAAGAGGCTGAAATGGAAGCCCAGAAGGATCACATTACAGGCCTAAGGTTGAAAGGCTGATAAATGGAAGATAAGGGGCATGATCTAAGATGTAACCAATCTGTTTGCTTCCCACCAATTAAAGGAAAGATAATGAAATTTTCGCTTTAACATCTGTCAAATTTATTAAATACAATTAAACTACAGTAGCAAAGTTATGCAAAGGTTTTATATATTTATATTATCATGGCTATAATAAATTTATCTATTTCTATGTCATTTATATATTATATACTCATATTGAACTTCTGATTTGTTTGCCTATTATACCAGCATATTTGTTTCCTTACATATGTCTTCCTCTACTAGCACAGGAAGGTAAGACTTTGGTTTGTTTCCGCTCTGTCCCTGGCACAAAGGTGTTTCATAAAGTTTATGGAATGAATGACAAATATTTGAATGAGAAATCTATTCCTTCCCACCGAAAAGCAGCCCTATACACTTCCATAAATAATGTACATTTAAAAAAACTGGAAACAGAAACAAACTTAAATCCTTAATTTATTGGAGAAAAATGACTACAGTCCATCCATCTTTTCCTGTACAAAGTGAGCCTTTCCACAACTCTGGCATTACTGAAGCTAGAGGTACAAGCTCCTCTTTTGGGCAAACGTTCTCAAGACTTTTCTATAAATACAGATTCACTTAAATCTTTTGAAGAACAACAGACTGAGCTGTTTTCTGGGATTTCTACTAAGTAAGGCCTCTAGATGGATATCCTTCTGACTCATAACAGACACATACACACAAAATCATATGTATCATATATATGTGTGTGTGTGTGCCAAGATATATATTCGAATAAAAACAAATCCTCAAGTCTTACCTGTGGATTTTCCAGTATTCGTTTAACACCATCAACAAGATGAGAGAGAAACTTGGCCCTCTCTGCATTGTTGAACAGGGACCTTCTGACGGAGGCAATCTGTACTAAGCAGGACAAGACCTAAAAACAGGGCACACCCCAAATGTCACTGATTTTAAAAGACTGTACAGGGATTTTCATATCTTTTCCAATCCTATAACATTCTTCTTTACATTTGCCACTAATTCTGTTCTTTCAACCTCTGCTGTAATTATAATAACATGGAAAGATCAAGGAGGGTAGAGCTTAAAAAGGAAAAAAAGAGAGCATTATACCCAATTTGATCCTACCAACTACCTAAATTCACACTTTGGAAATTCATTAGGCATTATTCTCTGACCACTCCAATGGCTGCTTCCTTGATTCTTGTTAAGATATATATTTAAAGGCTTAAAAATACCAAGCAATTCATCATTTAAATAAAGCTTTAGATTTTTTTTTTTTTTATTAAGACCTTTGGGCTAAATGAGGCTTTGCTATGTGGTGCTACAATGAAATAACCAGGTCATATCTGTGCCATGAAACAAACACACACACACAGCTTTTATCCTGAAAACATTTTTCCCTTTCCCTACTGTGCTAGGTATTTACACTCTCTGCCCCACCAGATCTATCTTCCAACCGCTCCCCGCTCCCCCCTCCCCCCTGGATGTTCCCTGGGAGGCTGGCCTCTGTGACTACAACAGCCAAGCTCCGTTGCCCTCTTGCTTCTAGTTGGCTTCAACCATTGGCAAGTACCAGCAAGGACATGAGGGCAAGAGGCAAGCAGCACCACCCCCCTGCTAGGCCGTGGCTGGTAGCTTCTCCACCTCTGTTGTACAGCCATCCCTAGGCCACACCAGCTTTCTCCAGGGCTCCCTACACCTTGCCCCTTTAAGCTTCCCACAACTGCTCACCCCAGGGGGTATAGTCAATCCTCTTGTTAGATTTCCTTAATTTTGCCCATACCTTTATCAATAGCCTTTTCATTAATTACCCTTCTTGGGTACATTACCTTTTCCTGTGGAAAATTTGATAAAAACGACACTGAATTCAGGTTTCGCTAAAGCAAAGGTCTACGTCAATTTGGAAAAGTACTACAATGACCAGGAAAGTATTCCCCTGTGGAAACACTATGCAGAACACTCATCACCTTACTACGTATTCTTTGTATATTTCGCACAACAGTGTCTTACCCAACCATCTGAAATACCAGACGTACGTCTTTTAGGACCTGAATGAATTTTGTGATTTGAGGAGTTTAATTACTGCTTTAAAGGAGAAATACATCATTCCCAAGAGCTTTCAAATGTTATTTAGAAATAAGTAGGCAAGTCTGCCTTCCCCTTACAGCTTCCATGTATTGCTTACGCCTGAGGGATTTTCAAAACTTTTCTCACTCAGGACACCCTTCAGCCCCACAATAAGGAGAATCCCCACACTCTGGCCCATGGCAGTTTGCAGTATGGAGATGAGACCAAAAAAACTTGGTTTCCGCTGCAATTTGTCACTAGACAGGAATAATGTTAAAAGAATTAGACTTTACTGCAAGAACTTTTAAGCTATAAGCTTCATCCTGGCTAGATAACCAACTCTATTATTTCCATGCTTTAGTTCTGTGATTTTGTATGAAAAAATAAACATGAGGCTCACTCATCATTGCCATTATCCAGAAATAGGTTTGCTTTAGAAACTGACTCACCAGAGGTGAAAATGAAGGAGGGATGGAATGATACAGGTCAAAAAACAGCTGCAGAGTTGAAGAGTCTAAGAACGCTGGAAGAAAGACACAAGAGCACTTCACTGAGGACGTCTGCACACTGCTCCTGGCACTGCGCATTAGGGAGCACGTAGCTCGGCTTCCTTATCTTACAGAATGTGTCCTTTGAAAGTGACGGGTACCTCTTTTGAAAAACGGATTTATTTTTCTGATAATCAGAGAACTTAAGATAACCAGGATGCTGTTCATAGCAAGAATTTTTATCCTTAGGAACACACAAACATAAACACGTTCTTTTGCTTGATTTTGTTTTTAAAGCTAGACATTACCTCAAATGAACATCTCTGGGTGGTTAATATAAGAAGGTCAAAGTCACATCGGTGAGTAATTAAGAGCTCCTCCAGGCTGGGGGAGTCTAGAACAGGGGTGTCAAACTCATTTTCACTGGGGGCCAAATAAGCCTCATGGTGGCCTTCAAAGGGACGAAATAATTTTAGGACTGTATAAACCCAACTACTCCTTAACTAGGGGCAAGGAGCTTGCACTGCTGCTGGGTAGAAACAAGGAGGGCCGGATTCTGCCTGCGGGCCACCTGTGAGTCTAGAAGATCCTCCAAGAACCTCTCCCTTACTTCATAAAGATAGATGTTGAAACTCTAAATGTTCTTGTACAATAAGCCAGGAATTGCCGGGGGTCCTTTAGATCATCCTACAGACGCTATGATGCTATGTGAGCTGAGTGAGCAGCAGCCTGTTTCAGGTGTGCCATTCCCTTACCTGATCTCCAGCTGGTGGGAATCTGGACTGTGCACAGGTCATCTGAGGACTCATCAGTAGACGTGCCGATGAAATCAAAGTTCAGGCAATTATGAGTGAGTTTAAGCAGCTGCATGAGCAAACCATGCTGACTTTCATCATTCAAGTTTAGGTTCTTTCCGGAAGCCTGTAAAAATTACCACACAGTAAGCCCCAAACAATCACTCCTCTCTTTTAAGCCTGTTACCAGACTCACAAGCAGGCTGTTGAGCCAGAAAAGGAGGGCTCTATTTCCACGCAGAAACACGATGTTTCCCTGGCCACAAGATGCAGTGCTTCTCTTACCTTACTGTCCTTATGAAAATCCTAGCTCCTTATTTGATATGACAACGCATTTACCGTAAAGCATGAAGCTGGTACTTAAAGAAATCTCCCTTCTGACACCATATTCTTTACATGTAGACACAGTGGCCACAGGGATTCCTGAAGCAATACGTGTGGTTACTTCACTTGTCTGTGAAATTCTAGCTATTTCTAGACAGGGTTAAGTTTCAACTCTGGGAGGGAGTTCTAGAAAGTTATATACCCTGTCCTACCTTCCTTCCTCTTTTTAATATTACCATCACAGACATCAACAAATATCTTTCAAACAAAACAAAATCACCACTGAACTTTATTTATTCACTTGCAGTTTACCTGCTTATAGCGCAATGCTTGGACCATAGCTACTGGGGCTCATAATCAAAGTTCACACCAGCTATGACCTTGCTGACTGGCTGGCTAATTGTTTTTGATAATATCAGCGAGAAGGATGCAAACCTCAGTTTTGTCAAAAGCGTTTCCCCTTCAGGGGTACAACAGCTTTTTTCAGGCAGCCTGTCCAACCCAAGGACTGTCTGGGAATTCTGAGATAAGTAAGTAATTGTGGAAAAAGATGAACAACATTAAGTGGAATGACAGAAGAACCCAAACTTGTTTCTAAAATGAAAATTGGGACATACTGGAAAATGAGAACACGGACCAAAGAACCCCAAATCCCCCAAATGAACAAAGAGCCAGAGGCTAATCCCATTTAGCTTTCTATGGGGACAGAGCAGCCAGTCATTGCAGTTAACATTTCTTAGTTCAACTCTATCAGTAAGTGAATTGAAACACCAACTTTTCTATTTTAAAACAGGTAATTTCCTTATGTGACACTATCTACCCCTTCAGGTTATGAAATCTAAATAGCTGCTGAAATCTCACAATGTGTTTTTCCTTACAGATGTTGCTTGTTTATTTGCTGCTTTTAGCTCAGCAGGGGACAGGGAGTCAGCCTATTTCCAGTGTGTCAGCAACGTCACCGAGACTGCTTTCAGAGCACTAGAGCTAACATGCTTTTACTCCTATAGGAAGATTCCATGTAGGTACAAAAAAAGCAAACAACAGAACCTCAAACTTTGTAGTGAATTAGATTCTTTTAGGACAGGAGCACAGGATAAGTGTTCCCTCACTGCTCTTACATAGGGAAATAGATCTGAAATAGGGAAATCGCAATCCTTTCTCTAACATCAGCGGTCAGTCTGGCAAGTTTCTTTAGCATCTTGGACATAGGTACTGTGTAAGAGATGATGATGATGATTAAAGAGATGCATACGTGCTCATAGGGTCCATTAAGAGATGGTATCTAACAAGTACCCACTCATTCTCATCCTTTCAAAATGAATGAGGAAGCCAGACCCAACCTACAATCTCACCTGTTTTAGTAAATTGCAGGAAAGTGTGAAGATATCAAATAACGATGAATCTCGGAAAGAAGAGGCTATTTTTCTGTGCTTGGTTAAAGGATGAGTGGTGTCTGCCTATGCAGAAAAATAAACCAATGCAAGTTAGAATTAACTGCAAAGAAAAAAAATTTTCATGCAGACTACAAATAAACCAGATTTCCAGTAAGAGCAACATAAATACAAAACACATTTTTAACATTTAAATTACTATGAAATCATACAGCGTGAGAGGATGAAAGAGTAGTAAGCTGCTAAGGATAGCTGCCAGGATAGCACGTCTCTAGAGCTCACAGAGGGAAGACAGGAAAAGGAATGAATACCTCCACTGCTAAGTTTTAATTTCCTTCGCACGTAGGTAAAATTTAACAAGTTTTGGCAGATATTGCTAACAATTACTACTATGTTGTACTGTGGTTTAATTTCAAAAACAGACAGTAGCAAGGCTTGGGTTTTGGTAAATAGTCCACTGGGCTGAAGTTACTGCAGAATTTCAAGAAACAGTCATTAACCAACAGCCATGAACTTAAATGACCAACAGCTTGTAACCCCTTTCCTCCTTCTCCAACTTGTTTATTTCTAGATAGAGTCCAACCACAAAAGTGAACATTTCAATTCAATGGCTGTACTGGTCACTTATTCTGCTGTTCTTGTCTTTCCCCCACATTTTAAAGGTTTCTGTGGTTAAGGACTCAATCTTTCACTTTTTAAGTATGCCCTCCATTCCTGACACATGGTAGGTACTCAACAGTGGAATAAAAAAACTTCAAGGTTGTCAAGGGTATTTTAGCCTAATTGAGATTTTAAATCTCTTCGATATACTGACCAATTCATCCAAGAGGGAGCTCATTTTGTTTCTGGCACATTAAAGAATAATGAGGCAAGATTTCTGACAGACAACCAATTATGGGCCCTCCTAGATTTTATTTCTAAATTCAAATTGGAATGGCAACAGAAATACATTTTCTGATTTGAATCTGATAAATCCCCAAAAAACCCCACAGAAAATTAAGTTATGTAAAGGTTCAAAATATTCCTCAATTCTAGCTTCAGTGTTACTGTGTTATCATCATAAATGTCTTAGGTACATAAGTCATTGCTGGATTATACATCATGTACCACACATTATCTACTATGCTGACCATAATACCGAGAATAATTACATCAAATGTGTTACACACAGTTCTACTGTTTTCTTAGGAAAGACAAGTAAAACTGCGAAGTTTTTAAAAATACCAACACTGTACTTAAGTTAATGTATGCTCTCTGACTACAAAGGTAACACTTAAATAAGAAGTCAGTTATTAAGAGCACAGGCTCTGAAACAAGACTGTGTGGGTTCAAGTTCAGATGCTGTTGCCTGCTGTGACACCTTGGACAAGTTACTTAGCCTTTATGTACCTCTGTCTCCTTCTCTAGAAAATGGGATAACCACAGTACCTATCTAGGACTATCGTGAGAATGAAAGTAGTTAATATAAGTGCTTAGAACAGCACCTTTCACACAGTAATCACTCAAATGCAAGAGCTATTGTTATTATGATAATTACCAACCACAATGGGGGCTGCAAGTGACAGTACTGGCTCCAGATTTTAATAGGTTTAATAAGCAAGTGTATTTAAAATAGTACCAATTCGCAGTTAAAATTTCTCATGGGTTAATAAGAATATCTGCATAAATAATATGCGCAATAGCAACAGTGACGTCAATGTAATTATTAGCTGACAACTGAAGGGTGAGATATTACAACTAACATTAACACTGGCCTGTTCAATAATTATGAATTTTAGCTGGATACAAAAATAAATAACTGAAAAAAATAATAGCCAGAACAAAAGAAAGCCACTGGTGTTTCCTCTGTAGTGATTGGTATCATCAAGGACTATTTTAAAAACGACCTGGTATTTAGTAGAATGTTTTATGCATTCTGAAAAGATGACCAGCAAAATCTTTAATATTAGGACACAGTAATTAACTTTTAAATAATTATAAACATGCATTAGTGTATACAGCAGAAGAGGCACACACATGATGCTGGTTCCACTTTTGTGATTCCTCTTTTTGGACTCATTCTTTTTCATTAGCAAAGAAATTATTTCATTAAGGTTTTGATGTAGGACATTGCTCGCCTGCATCTCTAGTAATGAATGGGAACACCAGTGAGGAAAGCTGAGGTGACGGTAAGATACACTGGACACAACAGGGGACCAGGATAAAACGAGAGGGGTAGGTCGTACTTACAGAGGAAAGTCCAATGCGACTACTTTGTTTCAAAGGGGCATTAATCACTTACCGCAAAAGCACACAACTGCCAAAAAAGATCATCCCACACACAGCAGAAAACACCAATACTAAGAAAAAATATGGCACTTACTTCAATGAGGAAGGCTGTAGCACTTACTTGATTAATTTCATTGGTTAGCTGAGATAAAATTGTGACGCCAATGATGCAGTATTCAACACTATCCTGGTTAAAAAAAAAGTAAAGCAGAAGGAGGTGGTGTGTGAAGCTGATTTCAGCACTGGAAATGCAAGTCATCCTTTAGAAATGACAGAATCATGTGTTACTATTAAAGCTGCCTAGATAAGGTGGCATGAAATTGTGGTTTAAAGCTGCTGCTTTGCAGGACGTAAAACCTAAGCGCCATAAAGGAAGACTGCTAAATCTGACTTCATCAAAACTGGAACCTTTCATATTTTAAAAAGAACCATAAGCATTACACTATGTCCATTAAAAAAAGAAAAAGTGGCAAAACACACTTAAGACAAATTACAAATGAATGTGTAACAATTTACAAAGAAACTATACAAGAAAAAGACAAAGAACCTGATTAAAAATGTACAAAAAATATCACTAAGTTCATAGAAAAACAAAAATTAAGTAGTAAACTAACATATGAAAAATTATTCCATCCCATTCATGACTCAAATGCTGAGATACAAATTATTTTCACCTATTAAAACAGCAAAATAACAAGTTGAGGTCCCAGGGTGGGCGCACAGGGAAATAGGTACCCTTTAATTATTGGAGGAAGCAACATTTTTTGAGGGTGATTTGGAAGTATCTTTAAAAGCCAAAATACACATCCTTTTGATTGAATAATTCCAATAATCCTTACACACTTATTCAAAGTATGATAAGATCGATTGCTCTATCTATCCGAACAGTCACTGAAGGATTTATTTAACAGTTTAACAGTCAAAATATATAAACAAAGCATATCTCCCCCCCGCCCCCCCCCCCGTCCCGGAACACACCTGTGCCTGTCCTTTTCCCTTCCCCCTCTTCTTTCCCAACAGGTATGCTCCTAAACTCTAAGGGTCCCAACAAGATGTGCAACCAGGGGAGCAATGGACAGTGGCAGTTTGTCCCGGGCTAATCTCCAAGGCCCCCTTTTCTCTGACTTCAGTGAGCTGACAGCAGCCTGGCCTTGGCTTACTCTTTCCCTTAATGATTCTGGAGAGCCAAAGCAGCTCTGCCTAATAGCCTCCTGTTGCTTCTTCAATCCTAGGCCCTTTCATCGTTCACTGTCTCCAGCTAATAAATGTACTCTCAAGCCCTGGTGGGTGGCTCAGTTGGTTGAAGTATTGTCCCGTACACCAAAAGGTTGCAGGTTTCACCCCTACTTGGGGCACATATGAGAGGCAACTGATCAATATTTCTCTCATATAGATGTTTTTCTCTCAACTTAATAAATGTACTCTCAAAAACAAAAACCAACCTAAATGCCTACCCATAAGAGATCAGTTAATTAAATTATGGTATTTTAGATCAGAATACGATGTACACATTAGAAAGAATAAAGGAGGTTTGCTTGTGCTGACATGTAAACATGCAAAGCCAAGACATATTAAGAGGAAGAAAGGCACAGAGGAGAACTGCCAAGTAATTCTATTTTGTGTACTTTTTAGATAGAACAGAATATAACTAAGTATCTACATGTTGCTTCTCCCACTCCTATGACATTAAATATATACATCATACCTGTAAAAACCTTGTGACATCTGTGATTGCATTTCTGAAGACGTAGTCGTCCTTTTGACAGTCAAACCAGCCCAGTTTTGTGATTCTGGCATATAACTGAATAAGTGCTTGTGTCACGAAAGTAGCCAGCTTTGGCCGAGTGGCAAGGTAGTTGAGCACATAGTTCCCTATAAAACAAAAACAACCCACGTGATAGAAAAGCACTGCCAGGAAAGGGCATACATCTTTAAATGCATGACATGTCCAAGAAATGGCAAATTTATACTATTAGCCCTAAACTCCCTTAATACTTCATGCTATTGAGAAATGGGACTTTAAATTTAAGATTAGCAGGTTTTCCAATTAAGAATTTTATACTTGTCAAAATGAAGAACCTGAAGGCAGCCTTGAATCTACTCCTAGAGGGTTGAAGAACATGGTCTGCACAGAATTCAAAATCCTTAACAGTGTTTTTCTTAGTTGTTAGTTCAGTAAAGACTGAATGAAAGAAACCTTTTGACAACATAAGGGGGTATTCAGGCTTTATCTAGCATTAATTATTTTGGGCACTCTTCAGTTTTGTAAGCTGAAAACTTGGGGGGGGGGTGCTGTATTCCAGATATTCTGTATGCTTAGCAAACTTAGAACATTACCAAATAAGCAACATAAACTGAACTATTACTAGCAATCATTAAACAAACTACTTTCTTTAGGAGAAAACAGATGATTCTCTACTTACGAATATCTATTCGCTGTTCCAATGGTAGAGGGTTGTTTGTGCGTGATACAAGCTTTGTAAGGCATGTAGCTGCCAGTAACTGGGAGTATGATGACTGTGAAAAGAGGGGAAAGTCAGTCAGAAGGATTTTTATTTGGAGATCTGTGCTCAGATTCAAGAAAAATTTGTTCCGCTGTATTCGATCTTTTGGATTTTAGAGGGTCTATCACTTTCAGAGGCCTATAGAGCGTTATGTGCTCATTTAGCTAACTGCAACCATGAACAAGGGCAGGATAAAGTGAACGCAGATCACACCGATCCAGTATCTCTATTGCTCCAAGGGGACAGATGGTAGAGGGGATCTTTTCAGAAAGATTCTAATTTTTAGAAGACAAATCTCTTCTTTCTTTTAAAACAAGACATCTTCTCCTATCAATAACCTTGTTAAAGTGGTATTTCAAAAAGTTTCACCTCACAAATATCCCCAAAGTCACCTCAAAATATTCCTGTAGTATGGTAGGAAGAAAGAAAGAGCAGTATTAGAGGGAATCACCATATTATGCTGTACAGTTAAACCGCAAATTACGTCTTTCTCCCAGTACAGCTATCAATCAGCTACAACTCTGGAAAATACATATGCTAGTTTTAAAGCAAATTCATAACAATTTTTTATGAGAAAGAAAAAAATAAGGCCACAGCAATGGAATACCATTATCATATTCTCAAGTGTGGATTTTAATGAAGTTTAACCTTATGGAGAATCGGAATAATCTCTCTGATCATAATGTACAAGAAGGAGTCATGTGAGAATCCCTCATGTGGTTATACTACATAATGTCATATAATAGACAGAAACATCGAAATAATTTAATCAAGGACAAAGGATAATTTTCTGAGACTAAAGTCCTCAAGACAGCAGGCCAGGCCATCTATAGGCATTACATAATACCACCTGTTATAAAAATAATTTAAGCTTAAGAAAAAAAATCTATCAAAGTGACTGACACGTGACTTTTATTCAGCACCCTTGAACGTGGTTTAAACTGGTTAGAGCGGGTGTGTTAAATCACTAATGATGCAAGAAAGGCTACTGTAACTAAGTAACGTGGTGTGTCACTATATACTATGTAACATGCAAATGGTCTTTGCACTAATTCCAATAAATCTGCTAAGTCACTAAGAAGCCAACAGAGACTGAAAAGGAAGACCCCACTATAATTAAGTGTTTTCAGCACTGCTCTGATCCTATTTTATTCCAGCCTGCTGCCTGTCAACAGGAGGATCTCAAGGTAACAGTGTCAGTGATAACACTATGGGGCTCCAGTGGGAGTCAACCGGAAAACCTAGTTGTGCATCTTCCACAGTACAAACCTAGGTGGATCAATCCTAGGATCGAGTGATTGAATAGATATCCATAAAATACCACATGTGAAAACAGAACAGAGTACCATGCAACCTCTGCCCATGACTGCAACCTTCAGATTCTTGGAAAAAGTTAGCTCATCAGCTACTACAGGATAACTTTTAGATGACTGTAATCTGTTCTATGTATTGCATAATAGTGTAACACTCCTAATGAAATTTAAAAAATGGAGTCATCTAGAGCTCTACCCTGTCAACAAAGCAGCTGCTCTCGTTCTTCTCACAGTTCCCTCCAGTCCTCAGTGCGGTACTAGCTGCTGTTCTGGTTGGAATTCTGACTCTCTCAAAGCCCCTTCATGATGATATGCTGGTTGGATTCTTAGCCTTCCGAAGACCCCCATTTTGCTAAAAACTTTAATCTAGCTATGTCTCATTAAAAGCATCATTTTGGTCACTGCACTGCTATTTGCTGCTGGAAGAGGCTCTAATTCCATTTTTTAAAACTGCAACTTCCTTTAATTTTCACTGTCAAGACCATTTTCCCCTATATGTCTAAGTCAATAAGCAGCGGCTGTAGTACAGGAGGAAAACTAGGGAAGACTAGGGATCTCGTACGGTGACATGGACTTTGTGGGTAAGAAAGGTCACTTATATACAACCCTGCCTTTTTTGCAAAGAGGTACTACTTAAGAGTAATCCACAGAAAAGGAGTCCCAGAAATTAGACTCCAGATGAAAAATGACAGGACAGAATACATGTTCAGTGGTATTTTACTGCTGAGGCTATATGGCTTTCTTTTTTATTTTTGCTAACCTGCAGGTATGGTGCTTTTTAAAAGTGAAATTAAGAAGGCAGAGGCGCCAAGAAGAATCAAGGAAAAGAAGCAACCCAATCCACTCTTAAACCAGAGTACATTTTCTTAAACCTCTGCTATTCTTTATGATTTTTCAAATCTTACGTACACTTCCTCTTTCGAGGAGTAGCTGGCACTTGTTCAGGCAATCGGGGCTATTGGTGAATTCAACCAAGGCTTTCTCTGCCTGGAGTCGAGTGGTTGTGTCTGTGGTTTCATACAGCTGTTTGCACAGATTCTCGAGCTGGGCCAGGCTCTGGAAAAGATCAGCCAAGAAAGAAATCAATACAGTCTACTATATAAGCAAGAGACTATGCTTGAAATTACTGAAGAAATAATCATCAATGAAGACAGACTTGCTTCTCAACTCTGAGAAGCCGGGTGACCTTTATTTAGTAATATCCATTTATAAGTCTTTCTTTGATGCTTTAGAAGACAAAATGATAGAATGCCTAATCAATCTATATATTTTTTTTAGTTATTCCCTTAAATATCAATCATGCAGGATACTTTTCCCTCGAAAATACCCATTCTCCTAAGCTTTTCCAAAAGGTTTTCAAATAAAAATTTGGAATTTACTTGTCCGCCAATATTATGAATAGCAGAGGCACTGCTGTAAAATTAAGCACATAGACACCTACTGTAGGTGTCACATACATTTTTACATAGTTTTAAGTATTTTCCCTTTGCCAAGTACTTATTAGCTTACAATTATGCAAGAAGATGGCCCGCCTCTCGGAGAACCCTTCAGAACGCACATACGCACCTTCCTCCCCGGGTCCCTCATGGCTAAGTCCCGCAGACTCTCTTCTGCGGCACTGTAAACTCCTGCTTCGGTTCCAAATTTAAAATGGCAGGGTCCAAATAAATTCAACCCTAACATATGCTCACGCAGAGATAAAACAAGGGGAACGCCCCCAAGCAAACCCTTCTCACCAAATCTTGAAACAGTTCCAAGGAGGCAGGAAGGGGATGGGTGTGCGCTTTGGTCAAAACCCCAAAGGGACACAAATCTCCTTCCACTTAATGTGATGTTTAAAAGCAAAGAGGGAAGAACTAGTAAGAGTTGATTTAACCATCACCTTTCACTAACTGGAGAGGAGGACAAACATCTGTTAGTCTTTAAACGAATGGTTTGGACTTTAAGAAGGAATTTTCTACAGTAGCAAGCTTTGGTTTAGTTCAAGGAGTCCTACTATTAGAAATGACAATTCTGACAAGAACAAACATAATAATAATAATTAAACAAACCAACCTGGGTAAATAGCCTAAAATATATTACACAGCCAGTCTGCCCAAGGCTTTTATTATTACCTTATTTCACTATGCTGTGACTATAAATCACAGCTCTTCCACTAAGCAGGAAAGCCCTTGGCGCAGGATACCTATTTTACTCAACATGGTTAATAAATTTCAAACATTAATCTAAAGGAAACAAGAAAGACAAATACTGACACACTAAGATCATCAATCTCACTTCAGAGAGCCACCCCCTCCCCAATGCCAAGACCAAACACAACTACCCCCACTCCAGAACCAAACCAAACCAAACCAAACCAAACCAAACCAGCGGTCAGAACACCTAGTGGCTCAGATTAGGCTTATGTTTCTGGTTCCTCTCTGACTTCCACTCAATGCCTTCTTCAATTCAAAAGCACAGAGAAAACCACACTTGCAAAGATCTCAAAGAATAAAAGCTCTATAAGCACTACCTAGATTTGCTCACATATAAACACCAGGAATTAATTACATACATGCCATAAAATACATGCGAAAGTCAGTGATCTGCTGGCCAATATGGGCCCAAGCCTCTCCTGACAAATCAGTTCAATTATAAATTCTCACATTCCTAAGCAAGGGATTAAATCTCCCTCACAAGGTTTTTGTTTCAACCCTAGCAGGCAAGTTTTTTCCCCCCTGACCTACAAAATGGTTCACTTAAAAGAAAGGGAACGAATTATTTTAAAAATAGGCAACACAGAAGCCATCATCAGAAAGACACCCTGACTAAATGGAAAAATAGCTATAAAATCAGGTACTCATTTTTAGGGAGCAGCATAAGCCTCATAATCTCCACAGCCACCCCACACTGAGCTTTCCAAAACCCTGAACAGATTTCCCTAAACAGTCCTGCTGCTTAATGTATGATGATCTCCTTAAGGTCTGATCAATCAGTCCCTGGCAGCACCTCCAGCGCACTCTTTGTTTATGTTTATTACAACTAAGTTGCTCAAACAGCAATGGCTAAGCATCTGTCACCAGTGGCTCCTCACAGCTAAAGACAGACATACAGGTTATGGTGGGCTTTTCGCTGTTGTTGTGTTTTGCTTTAATTTAGCAGAGCAAAACATACTGTAGGGTAAGTCTGGAAATGAATTCTCGGCTCAGGAAACAAGGCTGTTTAAAAAGCAAAAAAAGTAATTTGACCATTCACACAAACAGTCTGAAGAACTAGAGTTCTATTTCTTTGTTTCCAGAAGAACAGATAGGAAACAACTGTGTTTTCACAACGATTAGTACAAACGTCTAAAACCCACAGGGTTAGAAGTCGTACATTTGGGCTGCCCACACTTCCCAAAGAGGGAGCGGGGCAGAGATACGTACATCACTTTGTTTTGGATTCTCATGTTTCTAAAGAAAATTTCATAGATTATTTTGAATCATCTTTCTTCTGGGCCCAGAATAAAATAATTTATCCTACAATTATTTAATTAGCTATTAAGAGCAGTTTAGGATAGCAACCACACACCCCGGTATCTTCCCTCTTTGCTTGGTCACACCTGTGCAAAACCAGTTCTTACTAAGGATGGCTATCATCCCATGATGCCAGTCAGTCACCCAGAGAACACCTATTTTCTATTCCTGACATCGCCAAACCTACAATCCACAGAGAAGCCTCCATCCGGTCCCACTGCAAAAGAAGAGCTGGTTTGGGTGAAATACTTCACACAACAGGAAGGTGATCTTCAACTAACAAAGTACTGCTTTAGTATAAAAAACTCAAGGGGATCAGACCCCCAAGCCTTGACCACAATGATTTCACCACCAACAGTCACAGAGGTATTAAAAGAATGTATCTTATTTAATTTTAGCAACGTTATTATAGTCTTTTAAATCTGGATAGAGAAAATGCAGCTCAATTTATTCTCTTTTCAACATAAGGTGATACCAGTTGAGACTATGAACCTCAGAATATAATAATTTATCTAAAGACCTGCTTCTAGATTAGAAGAAAATGAAAGTTTTGTTTGTCATACTATTTCACAAAGCACAATACCTTGGAATTTATTCTTATTAACTTGTAAAATATGTTTTTTAAAAACCCTGACGGTATGTATTTTTAAATCAGTCTCACTGCTTTAAAGGGAAAAATCCACTGGGAGCTTTGCAACCAGAGACTAGGACAACTGCTTTGAGGAAGGATTTGATGACACTCCCAGCAATGCCGATGACAATCGTAACCCTTGGAGATCTGCAGGTAGCAGATCCTTAATCTGACAGCTACGTGAACCACCTGAAATGATGAGAAGCCACCATCCCATTACAAAGTATAAAGGGAGGCTCAACCCAGGGAAGTTTTCAGGAGGAGTATGGAGTAGAATTACCAATTTGATAGCTAAGAATTACTGAAAAAAGAAAATCAACCTGTTTATAAAACTTCATTAATTTAGATCTTCCTAGTTGGAATTTTTCTATGTATTAGGAGACCATTGTGTTAAGTATATTAAAGGATGCATACTGAACCTGCCAGAAAATAAACCATTTAAAAAATCTATAAGTAAGGTTAAAAAGGTGATATACTAATTACATTTTATTTCTTATCTAGTCAATAAGGCATTTTTATTGTCAATGGGTAACCAATTATCACAGATAATACTTTTCTGTAATAATTCAGTAACAATAATTATTGAGATTAAAAAAAACACAAGTGGCAAACCAGTATGTATATGTATATGTTGGCAAATTCATAGAAGAAAATCTGGATAAATACGAACCAAACAATTATCTCTGGAGGTGAGATTATGGGAGACTTTCAATTTCTATGTTATATATGTTCCTGTAACTTTTAAATTTTTGACCATAAACATATATTATTTGTAAGCAGGAACCCCCCCCCCAACAACTGTATATAGATAGTACAGATTTAAGCTACACTCTTTTTCTAAATTGATCCTTCTAATTAGTTACATATTACTAATTAATAGCTGATTTTGTTTCCAATCAGAATTCATAAAACAAATTAATAAAACCAAAAAGGCAAAAGGCTAAATTTTTCAAAAGTATGTCTCTGTTTATTACCACTTTTACTTTGTTCCTTCTTACCGATAATAAATGTTGATGGTTTAAATGGCCTGAAAAGAACGCTGAATAAAGGTTTCCTCTTGTTTATAAAGCAACCTGGAAGGCAATCTTGCAGGTATGATACATACATTGGCAGGTCTCTAGTACTTACTGCAGTGGTGTCAGTGGGGGGAAAAGTACAAGACTCTTTAGAGTAAGATGTTTACATATGCAAACTATTTATATTTAAAACATACAGAAAAGTTTCCAAAGACTTGAATCTGTACTTTACAAGAGGTCCTCCAAATGGCCAAGGACAAAGGAAAGGTGCTTCAGCCCAACAATCACCGGGAAATGGAAACTCAAACCACAATGAGGTATCCATTAGAATGACTGAAAGGAAAACGGCCAAGACCAAGTGTTGGTTGGGATGTGAGAAAACTGGAACTCACCCGCTGCTAGAGAGGCCTGAGTCAGTTCAACCGCAGTGGAAAATCGGCAGTGTCTATGAAAGCTAAACATGGACACACTGTAACCCAGCCATTCTGCATTGCTCGGCATACACCCTGCAGGTATGTGTGCTAAATTCACGGAACCCCAAACCAGAAAACAGTACAAGAATGTTCATGGCAGCACTAAATGTAATAGTTCCCAAACAGAAAACCACCAATACTGGTATGAATAAATGCTTCATTTCTTAATCTGCCAATTTTGAAAAAATCCATTGCATTGTACATTTATAATGTATTTTTTTCTGTATGTTACACTTCAATAAGAAGCTTTAAAAAAAGATGGATGAACACCAGTTTTCCTCAAACTCTCCAGTTATTTATGCTCATCTATTTCTTTCTGATATGAATGATCAATAATCAAAACTGCACTTTAGATTTAGAGTGCATTAGGAAGCTTTAGAAAGCACCCATTCATGCTTTTAGATCCACAACTCCTATGACTTTCTCAGTGAACAAATAAGCTAAGACTTCTAGATGCATTTAGGGACATTCTTTTTCTGAGAGTACTAAGAGGGTGAGTAAAACTTTTTGGTTGCAGATGCTGTGTAATGTGTATGGCTGTAACACAAGATAAAACACGTATTTTAGGCAAGTGATAACGCTATGCCAGAGCCTTGCATGCATTAGATAAGGATGGCAAGTCTGCTAACATATGAGACTGCAGAACTCCACACTTCAAAACACGAATCAATTCTAACTTGTAATAAACACATATGATGTTGCACTGTGGGTAACAGGCAGCCCAAACATATGTAAACAAATTACTTTATGACATAAACAGTCAGACTAACTATGCCTGGTCCCTTAAAGGCTTACTGACTTACAAATTTAACTCAACAGAAAGAAAGCTGCAGTGTAAGCTGACTTTTCTAAAGTACTGGTTTCAAACCAGTGTCCTCAAACTGGCCCACAATTTTGTTTTTCACCTGGTTTAAAACTTTGGTTTTGAAGTTTGACATAGTTACCAATACTTTATAATAATACCTGGTTTTCTAGCTTCCCACTAAAAATCAGAAGACCCGACAGTGTCACTTATCAGACGACACTGAAAAGGCCGTGCTCGGGGTGGGCCGTCTCCAGTTCGCCACAGCTCCCTAAGCACCTGCCCTGTAGACAGCCGAGCTTCCTCCCCTCGCTCTAAGGTCCTGTCAGTTCATACCAGTGGCTCACTCCAGGGCGTGCATGGTAAAGAGTAGGCATATGGTAGTCCAACAGATTTTGGCTTAACTTTGTGTACTAACTTTTTGCCAAATGTCATCTTTTGAGTACAAGGAGCTACATAAAATTTAGGCAGAGAGAAGTACTAGATTCGGAGTTACGCAGTTTGGATACTGGTCTTAGTAATTAACTGTGTGACTCTGGGCAAGTCAATTTTCTTGAGCTTCAGTTTTCTCATGCATAAAATAAGTGGGTTTTATTACATTGTTTTTAAAGGACACTTACAGTTCTAAAATGCTATGCTTGCAATATACTGTTCTTCCTATTTTAATAGTGTAAGTCAGATTTAAAAGTAAGCAAGTATTACAATGAAAATGATCATGAAAATAGGGCAATTTCTTAAAAAAGATTTTTATTTATTTATTTTTACAGAGGGGAAGGGAGGGAGAAAGGGAGAGAAACATCAATGTGTGGTTGCCTCCCAAGTGCCCCCTAATGGGGATCTGGACGGCAAGCCAGGCACGTACTCAGACTGGAAATCGAAATGGTGACCCTTTGGTTCACAGGCCAGAGCTCAATCTACTGAGCCACACCAGCCAGTGCTGGGGCAAATTTTTTAGAGAGAATTACACTTAGAAAATAGATCAGGTAATACTTCTGCTCACCCCCTCTCACTGTAGCTAGGAGCTTACAACTTTAGTGACTAAGCAGCAGGAACAAGTATCCTTTGGGAGAGGAGGGTCAGGACAGTTTAACAGGTAAGACCTCAGATGTCCGACAAATCCCTATTCCTCTATTTACTAGCTGTGGGAATATGATTAATTTACTTAAATCTTTCAAACCAGTTCCTTTGTTTTCAATTTTTTAAATTATTGTTTTATTACAGTTGTCCCAATTTTCTCCCATTGCTCTCCCCTGTGCTGCCCCTGTCACTCCCCACCCTGTTGTCCATGGGTCATTTATACTTGTTCCTTAATTGCTTTTAAATAGAAATAACATCTACTTCACAAGGCTGTAAAAGACACTGAGGTACCGTATGTAAATTGTTAATTGCTGAGTTTATTACTGGCTGTATGGATTACACTGGCTACTAAAAACTCTGGGGAACAACAGCTTTTATAAGCACATGCATAAATGTATAGAAAACTTGAACTGTTTCTTTCAGGGAGGTTATAAATGCCTTTCTCTGAGGGTTAGAAGGTTGGGGATACAATACAGTACAACTGATCCTTATTCTTAGTGGATTTCATATTTATAAATTTACCTACTTGCTAAAATTCATTTGTAACCCAAAATATTCAATACTCACAGCCATTTTGTGGTCACTTGTGGACATGCACAGAACGGCGAAAAATTTGAGGAGCCTGCCTGACACATACCTCACTGTTGTACAAGGCACTGCTTTGCCTCCTTGTTTCAGCTCTCATGCCATAAACTAGTGTGTCTCTCCTGTGTTTTATTTAGTGCCATGGTTTTTAATAGTTTTATGCTTTTCGTTGCCAATTTCGCTGTTTAAAATGTCCCCCAAGCACAATGCTGAAGTACTGCCTAGTATTCCCAGGCAAAAAAATGCTGCGTGAAAGTACATGTTGGGTTAAGCCGCATGCAGGAGTATTAAATAAGGTGTCTTTACACAGAAACACAAATAAGACAAGGTTAAAGTTTGGTTGATGACCAGAGGTTGGCAGAACCTAACTCTGTATACCCTTTGGGGCAATGGTTCAGCACATGTGGGCTAACTGAGGGTTCCTTGGCAACTTTATAGAATGTAACTACCACGAATAATGAGGATCAACTGTATTTCCGGCATCACTGGCTGGTATTCAGTATATATTTCCCCACAGAAAAAGAATGATGTTACCACTGTTACAGACATTTGTTCAGAGGTTATTTACTAACATATAACTTCCATATTAATGTCCATAATACTCAAATTCTTGCACGACTGACTCAAATGTTTGCTTAAATTGACATTTATGTTCATTATGCATTGTGATTTTAGTTAATAAGCACTAATGCATACACTATATGTAAAGGACAAAAGGGCACCTTAGTGTCTGGCACACAGCAGGAGCTGCATAGAGATGTTTTTCAAAAATGGATAAGCCCAACAACACCTTTTAACAAGCTTCTAAAGGGGCGTGGGTCAAAATGGCAGACTGACCACACATCTAACTTTGTTTCCCCCCAAATCCAACTAAAACAACACTAAAGGAATTTTTTTTTAAGTCATAAACCCACAAGGATTATGACAGGAGACTGGTCAATAGCAACAAAATTTTAGAATCTAGAAAAATCAGTGGTAATGGACTTACCTGACTTAAGAAAGCCAAATCCCTTGCCAGTGGTAAGAGAAAAAAACCAAGCTGATTTACACTTTGTGCTCAGATGTTAAGTAAAGTTGGGTCGGGGAGCAAGGAAGAACAGGGGAAAGTATTTTTGAGAAGTCACATTCCCAGATAACTTCCCTTACTCTATGCCTCTGAACGACTGTCCCACGTTCTCTGGACTAGGACTCACCGAGGCAGTCAGAAGCACACTTGAAGACGTGGGCATCACATAAGCCAACAGGTTGATTAAACAGCCACATGCATATCAAATGCCACTGAGTTTCCCCTTACACTGGTTCCTTCCACCCAGAGATGCCAGTGTCCAGACCATATTCTCTAGGCAGCAGTTGGGAAGATTTCCCCGAGAATCTCATTAGTTGTACTGGAAATACCTCCAGACGCACTGGTAGAGGGACTACCCAATAATGGCAGTCAGATTACCCTGCTGTGATGCCACCGGCAGACAAGCCTCACCTCTTACACTTAGATATTCCCATCAGCTTTGCAGTCTCTCAACTTGAAGCAAATAATCAAGACTTACCAAAAAAAATTTTTTAAAGCCTTTAATATAGAAGATAGTGTTAATAATAAAACAACAGACCCAAAATGGAGTCGCTTATGCCAAGCCCATCACCAAACTGAGACTTAATTACAGTTTCAGCTCTCTCAGAAATGGAATCTTAAACCAGTCAATCAGGAAAGTAACTCTGCACTAACACACCTGCCTTTCCACCTAGTGTGACTCCCTTGTTCCTGCTCTCTTCTACCTGTAAAAGTCTTTCATTGTATACAGCTCCACAGAGCTCCTTTCTACTTGCTAGAATAAATACTGCCCAACTGAAACTGATATTTGCTCAAATAAACTCTTAAAATTTTTGATATGCCTCGGTTTATCTTTTAAACAATTTGAATCTAAACACATACACAACAACCTACCTGAAACAAAGAGAAACTGCAGGGAGAAGGAAACTTGAAAAAAAATTAAAAAGGGGGAGTTATAAAAAATATTAACCTCACCAAAAGAAAATATATTGCAACTATGGAATAACTGGAGGCTCTAAAAAAAAACACACTTAACATAAATCTTAGAAATTAAAAATACAATAGCAGAGACAAAATATTCTATCAGAGGGTTAGAAAATAAAGTTCAATTCTCTCAAAAAGTAGAAAAAAAGGACAGAGATGAAAAATAAGAAAGTACAGATAAAATTAGAGGCCTGGTCCTGGAGGTCCAACATCCAATTAACAGGAGTTCCAGACAGAACAGAATGAAGGAGAGAGAACATTAATTCAAGAAAACTTCTATAACTGAAGAACATCAGTTGCCAAAATGAAAGGGTCTACTGAATGCCAAGCATATAATAGATAAAAGTCAAGCCACACCCAAGGCTTTTACTGTGAAACCTCAGAAACCAGAGGGACAAAAAGATTCCATAAGCTGCCCTGGGGGTTGGGACAAAAAACAAGTAAAACCCAAGCCAGGTTAACACAGAAACGATGAGAGATCAGCAGGCTCTGGACATCACAAAAGTGACACTGAAAATAAGCCAAGAGAACAATGTCTGCAAGATTTTGAAGGAGAACAATCAATGTAGAATGCTATACACAGGCCCACAAGTAACCAGGCGGGGCAAAACCAAGCTGCTCTGGCATGGAAGGCCACAAGAACCCGCCACCCGTGCTTCTATTAAAGAATGCGCTTCCCACCAAAATGAGAGCAGTCCCATAAAAAGGTGAGCAGGGAATTCAGGAGATGGTAACTACAACACAGGACAGGGACATCAAGGAATCCCTGGAAGGACGGTGAAGGGAGATCCAAGCATGACAACTGTGTGCTACCTATCCAGAGCAACCAGGCTTGATCCAAGCAAAGTGGCCCCAGGGCCAAGTCCTGTTCTGAAAGGCATCACCAAGACGCCTGCTGCCATCCAGGGCAGAATATGTGGTGAGAGTTCTCATGTTAAGAAGTTTTCACCTTAATCCCCCATTGAAGTTTATGGTAAAGCCATAAACTTCATGGACTTTGTCAACTGACAAAGTAACCACTCTCCGTTAAACTTTGGAAAGTTTTTCTATAGAGCCATGCAATCATTTTAAACTAACATTCTAAGGACAGAGGGAGTTGTGCAACATGCAAAGACGGCACTGAAATTAATACTGTATTTACAAGCTGTAACAGCTTCAGGCATAAAAATTTTTGTAGTCTATGATTTATAAATGGAGTTCCAATCAGGAAAAAACAAGAAAGAACAATACACTTGGTTTTTTCACCTCCACTTCCTGGATGAAAAAGGCTGTCCCTCCAATGCCTTTTAAGAAACCGGAGTGGGCTGTGCTGACAGTGTTAAAAGACAAAAAAACCGAACGGCCGAGTAAGAGAGCAGATCACCCCAGGAAAGGCAGCCAACGCCGAGACATTTGAGAACACACTGATTCACAGTTTGAAACAATCACATGTATAAATAGACTTTTCTGCTATATTAACATTTCCCTAAAACCTTGTTTTTAAAAGCAAATCTATTCAGGGAAAACAATCCTGTATTCATTCAAAACTCCTGTTAAAAGTGCTAAACCACATCTCTAACAATTTAAATTGGAATATACTGCTTATGGCTATTATCAGGGTTTTTTTCCCTTACAAATTTAATAATGATTTTTACCACTTAGCAAACATGGTCAAACAACTGACTTCTAAAGGTCAGAAAGTGATAGCCTACTGGTTAAGTATTAAAGGAACCAAAATGTGGGAGTTGTACAGACTTTCACCTCATTTAGTCCTAGTTTCCAAGAACTGTTTGTTTCTTAGTTCTTTACCATTTAAGTTATAACACAGAGAGATACTGTTGGGCCAGTGTGCATTTATTATCTTAATTTTATGTTCTTAATATCAGTTTTGTACAAGACTTAAACTTTAGAATATTGGGGTTATTTTGTGGAGATTCATACTAAAATATTAAAAATGCCATTTGAACACTGATTTGTAAATATTAAAGCAAAGGAAGCGATCAAACACACAATCACCAATTATCTGAGGCCACCAATCATTCTACAAGTTTCATATTATGTTTTACAATAAGTAAATAAAAAAGATCTCAGACTCAAGCACGTATATTTAGTTTTATTAATAGGCTATCCAAATAAATGCAACTGGCCTGGTAAGTATCCAAGGAACTTCCAGAATCTTACAGTGTTCCCCCTTCTTTATATGTTACTAGTTCTTACAATTTCCACTGCTGATAGGACCTGTCAAACAAATTAATGTGCTTAAGAGAATGAAAAGACCAGACACAGACCAGGAGAAAATCTTCTAAAACATATATGTGAGAACAGACTGGCATCCAAAATATATAAAGAACTCTTAAAACTCAACAACTCAATTAAAAATTTGCCAAAAGATTTAAACAGCCACTTCACCAAAGATGTACAGATGGCAGACAAGCGTAAGAAAAGATGCTTAACAATGTATGTTATCAGGGAAATGCAAATTAAAACAATAGGAAGATATTACTACACACCTATTAGAATGGCTAAAATCGACAATATTGAAAACACCTAACGCTGATGGGGATGTGGAGCAACAGGAACTCTCATTCGCTGCTGGTGGGAATGCAAAATGCTACAGCTACCTTAGAAAACAGTTTGGCAGTTTCTTACAAAAATAAACATACCGTTACCATATGATCCAGCAATTTCATTCCACAGTATTTACCCAAATGTGTTGAAAACATACTTACACAAAAACCTACATGTGAGTAAGGTGTCCTTCTGTAGGTGAACAAGTAAATAAACTGTGGTCCATCCAGACAATGGAATCTTATTCAGTGTGGGGGGGGGGGGGCGGGGGGGAGAGCTACCAAGCCACAAATACACAGAAGAACCTTAAATGCGTATTACTACTGAAAAAAGTCAATCTGAAGAGGCTACACGTGGCATGATTCCACCTCCATGGCATTTAGGAAAAGGCAAACCTACACAAACTATAAAAAGAGCAGTAGTTGCCAAGAGTTTGGGGCAGGGGGGAGGGTGGGGTGGGAGATAAATAGGCTGAGTCCAGGGGGATGTTTAGGGCAGTGAAACTAGTCTGTACAACACTGCGATGATGGATACACGTCATTATACATTTGTCACACCCCGCAGACTGTAAAACACAAAGAGTGGACTTTAGTTAATAGTACTGTTATCAATACCGGCACATCAGCTGTAATATACCATGTTAATAAAGGAAAATGTGTGTATGGGGGGGACAAGGAGGTATGCGAGAACTCTACTTTCCACTCAATTTTTCTATAAACCTAAAACTGCTCTAAAAAATAAAGTACATTACAAAACAAAACCTATTAAAAACAAATCTAATTTGTCAGTTTAAAAAAAGTCCTACTCTTCCTCCCCAAATTTTATCTTACTGTTGTTTGGTTTACTAATTAATGTTCTAAAATAAATGCGGCATCTTTACATTCTAGCTTTCAATCCACTGGTCCACTTGGCAGGGCAATAAAATGGTTAAAATTCTCTAATTATAACTGTCATTCATATCCAAAGATGAACATTCTTCTTTGCTACTTTTTGAATTCTACTTTTCTCCCAAATACTAGTTTACCACATAGTCTTAATGAAGTCCAAAGTTAGGCAATATTTTATCTCTCCTCCTGAATAACTCAACGGTCTTACAACATGAACTATGATCAGTGACTGTTATTGTCCATTATTTTGGTTTTGTCTTTTTAGGACTAAGAATTACTCATTACTATTATTTCATACAGTGTTTGCTTAGATTTACTTACTGCTCACCTTTACCTCTCTCATTACCAAAACTTTCTACAGGGCTTTCCCTCTTTAAGTGTATCTTTTATATAGAAGTTCCTTAAGTAAAAATTTGTTGATGGTAAACTCAGTTTTTGTCAATCTAAAAATGACTAATAATGCCTTCATTCTTGAAAGATTATTCTGTTGGGCACACAATTTTAAGTTGGTATTTATTTTTCTCTGTACTATCTTTTGGCTTCTGTTCTCTCTATAAGACTTTTTTAATTTGTAGGTGATTTCCCCCCTAATTTTAAGACCTGTTTATCTTTACAGTATGTAGTTTTACTACAAAGTAAATCAAGACAATTATTAAAAATTTATCATTTTGTAAACGCAGAACAACCTTAACTTACATTCACATTTTTTCAGTTCTAGAAAATTCTCAGCCAATATTCTTCAAATATTTATCTCTCCTCCATTCTTTTGCAGTATGTTATATCCTTCAAATATCTTAACCTTTCATATCTCTCCTGCCCCCGCCTCCCTGCGCTGTACTCTGAACGGTATCTTCAGACCTTCTAGCGCTCTCCTTCCTTCCTTGTGTCTAAAGCGCTAACCTACTGATTGGATCAAAACTTCAATGACTGTACTTTTAACATACTCCATTTTGTTTTTTTCAAATGTGAGTCATCATTTTTGCCAATCACTTTTTGCATGCTCATTTTTTTCTTCTAAAAATTCATTATTTAAGTATTTCATAGATAGCTTAATTATTTTAAAAATTCTGTATCTGATGATATTCCCATATCTGAAGGATCTGGTATGTTCGGGGGAAGGGATCAAGTAATTTAAACCTGCTGCTTACATTTTCTGCTCAATCTCATTTATGAGCACATTTTCCTGTGAGGGGTAATATAAACTCGTCATTCAATGATACAGATCTGTGGAAACTGGAATAGCTCCACTTTCCTGTTTCTGCTCGTGGCCAGGAGGTGCTAAGAACTCCAGTGCTTTCTAGGATCCTGGGTGGATGTGGAAGTTCCAGCTTTAGTTTCCTCACTTTGCAGCAGACACAGTGTTCAGTTTTGGCATTTGACCCCAGCATGATTTTCACTTCCCAACTCACTCTGCACCCTCCAGCTTGAGTGGGTTAATTTATATTCATTAATGGGGTGGAGGACTTAAGAGATTTCCCTTATTTCTTACAAGCTTGTCAATGCTTACTCAAATTGTAACAGGATCTACTTATATTATAATGACAGGCATTTCAGAGAAAGCGTGCCATACAGTAGGAAACAGACTTCCTATTCATTGTTAATTCCAAGAGAATTTAATTTTGGGGGGTAAGGTCAATTATGTTTTTAAAAGGAATTATTTTAACACTTTACTAATAAGCATTTCTGAGTGTTCTATAGAATTTTCAAGTAATGTATTCTGCTCTACTCTAGAAATTTCAGAAGCGGCCCCCCCCCCCCCCCGCCCCCTGGGCACCAAACAGGTTAAACAAGATCTCTCCCATTGTACACCTATGTAGCTTTTCTGTACCCACAGGTGGGATCTGGTATTTATCTGTATAAACTTTTATCCTGTCGGATTTAAGAGAAGTTTTCTAGTCTAAGATCTTTTCAGCTCAGATTATCAGACAATTCGCCCCCTCCCTGTTACGAGCAGCATACTACATTTATACTCCAGCAGCTCCTCGTTTACATGATTGTTTCTCTTATTATCCTCTGACACAACAGGATATATCTTAGTTACTTTTGATTTTTGAGGGCATGTAGGAATATGTAAGTCAAAGGAGGTATTCAATAAATGCACACTAACTGAATGTCCTTACCTAACTCCTAACTTCCTGACAAAAATATTGAACAGGGTAAGAAGCCAATGGTCAGAGCCTTGAGACCCACAGTGGAGACCCTGCTGCTAGTCACCCTCAACCCACTGATTAGCACCCTTGGCTATGGCTATTCAGCTAGTCAATGATTCAATGAATAGTTAACACTGTATTAAATCTTACACTTCAGCCAATTACCTAATGTCTATGAGGCTACTCTGAGAAATTTTATCAAATGCTTTGCTGAAATCCAGATATATTCTGTCTACAGCATTTCCCTTTTCTACTAGCCTTTCTGAATATTCAAATCATACTGATCTCTTTAGCACAAACTCTGACCTCAACAATACACATTTTTACACTTTATATGCTGCCTTCCTGAATGAATTTATAACTTATCTTCCCATGATATTCAACAGTGTTGAACATACAGTAAACCATCAATAAGTAACTACTTTATTACAGCACAATATCTTCTAAATGTGTGGTAATTGGGGTGAAAATGAGAACTCCATCTTTTGTCTCACCCTCACCAGAGGGAAAATGGGGAAGAAGAAATAGGATTTTGTATTTAGTTACCTTCAATGGGAGGGAATAAACAATGTTATGTTTAATAAAATTACTCTTTTTAATAATACCAAAAACTGTTTTCATTTCCTTAAACATTATTTCTTCAAAGTAAAGCAACGAATATTTGTGACAGGAATGTATTCAGCTACCCAATCCAAAGAGTAAAGGGACCTATACATTTCTCAGATGATATGAAATAGAATATTTTGAAACATGTGGTCAATTACTGTAGCATACTAACACTATAGTCCTAAATATGTTTACTTAATTGATGACATCCAAAAGGAACTTCCAAAAACTATCAAGTTCTAATTCTTGACAACCCTGGGAAAGCCACACTGTGCACCAATTTCTTAAAAATGTAAGAAAGTATTTTCATATCTTTCTCAAAATGTAAGCAAGATGGGAGCTGAATATAACAGCCAATGAGACCCCACAAAGTTCTCTAGTTCAATGGTTGTCAAAGCACAGCCGGTGGCCTCCTAGGGTTTCTGAGGCCCTTTCAGGAGGTCTACAAAATCCAAGCTGCTTTCGTACTGATGCTAAGACATTATTTACCTTTCTACTGCACTGACATTTGCACAGATGGTGCACCAACGGCACAAAGGCAACGGTGGATAAAACTGCTGTGCTTTCCAAGGCAGTAGCATCAGGAGTGTTAGCAGTCATTGTATTTTTCACTGCCACACACTTATTTTTACAAAGAAAAAGAAAAAAAGCTAGTTCCACTTGAGAATGTCTTTAATAAAGGAAATGAAAAATTATTACACTACCCAGAGGACACATCTTTTCAATATTCTATGTGACAGATGGGGAGTATGCGTAAAATGCTTCTGCTGCGTAATAATGGGTTTTCATGAAGCAAAATAAAGAAGTTCAGATGTGGTTTCAGATTCCACATTACAACTAACCTTCACGATACTACTTGTCAAAGAAGTACTGAAGTTTTGATCCATAATTATCAGAAAAGGCTATTAAAACACTCCTCTCCTTTCCAATTACTTATCTGTGTGAAGATGGATTCTATTCATACATTTCAACCAAAACAATATATGGTAACAGACTGAATAGAGAAGTAAATACAGTCCACCCTCCAGAGCCTCAGGTTTTAAATTAGCAGATTCAACCAACTATGCACTGAAAATATTCAGAAAAAAAATGTTACATTGTTACTGACATGTACTCTGTAGTTATGCCTACCAATAGCTGCCTCTGTACTGAACATAAAACCTTTTGTCTTGTCATTATCCCTAAATCAATACAGTGTAACAACTATTATTTAGCATTTACATTGCGTCAGGTATCACAAGTAATCTACAAAACATCTGAAGTACACAGGAGGATGTGCACAATTATATGCAAATACTATGCCACGGTAAGAAAGGGACCTGGGCATCCGGGCGGGTGGGGGCCGTGTACTGTAACCAACCCCCATGGATACTGAGGGTCAACTGAATAAGAACTGAGCAGGATTCCATTAAGCCAGCCATTAAAGAGATTTACAAAAAAATAAAAAATAAAATAATGCTAACTTTACTAAATTTTTGTTTTGTCTTAGAACCTTCTTTCATAAAAATGTTTACAATAGATTATGATTGTTAAATGAATTTAAACACATTCTAAACATTTTGCTTTAATTTCTAAAATGTAAATACTCTAGCTACAAATTAATATAAATAAAAACTCTTTGGGGTCCTTAATAATATTAAAGAGAATAAAGGAGTCCTCTCAACTCTCATTTCATCCTCAAAACCAACCAAAAGGAAACAGATATTATCCCCCCTTTTCAGATGAAAAAACAGAAAATTCTATCTACAGCGCAGTGAGTGTTTCACTAATAAAATTACATGAATGAAAGACATTCTAGTTTGGGAACTGCCAAGTTAAAGCAAAAAGCATGTTTAAACTTGAGGACTTCTGTATGCTAATGTATACCACGAATTTCTGAGAGCGATACAATACGTAGTCTCCCACCTTCTAAGACTAAACAGTTCTTTTGTGTGTGGAACAGGTGACAGACCAATTGAGCCATGAAATATTGATACTTAGTTAATGCTGCTGTTGTGGCCTTATACAATTTGAAGATTCACAGAAGTTTGTGATTAATCTTTGAAACCATCATAGAATATGTATGATTTCATCAGGATATATAGTCCACTCGTTAACAGAGGCATCATACATAATCATCTTTTATAGGGCAGAAATTTAGTGACTTGAATGTTATAAAGGATTGCAGATTCTAGATAAAAGCCACCTCTATGAAACAAAAGGGCAAAATTGTTGATTGTATCTTCTAGACATTAGGAGAGGTCATGGTGGAAGACATAATTACCAATGATCCTGACTGCGCATCATAATCACTTAGGCACGCTCTACAATAATCAAATTGCCACAATCAAGATTCTGATTCAGTCAGTTGAGGTGGGGTTAGCAGGCCGAGGGAAAAGACTAGAAAGCTTGGATTTCAAGAGGATAAAACACGACTTACGGCCAAGATGGAGGCATAGACAGATACACCTTGCCTCCTAAACAACCAAAAGAAGGACAACAAATTTAAAAACAAAAAATAACCAGAACTGCCAGAAAATTGAACTGTATGGAAGTCTGACAACCAAAAAGTTAAAGAAGAAACATTCATTCAGATCAGCAGGAGGTATGGAGAGGACACGCAGCAAGGCGGTGGCTGGAAGACCAAGTGGTCCCACATTTGTGTGCAGATAACTGGGAAGAACAACTGGGGAGCAAGACATATTGAGCAACCCAGGGTTCTGGTGAGGGAAAATATAGCCTCAAAACCTCTGGTGATAAAAACTTGTAGGGGTTGCGGCGGTAGGAGAAACTCCCAGCCTCACAAGAGAGTTCATTGGAGAGACCCACAGGGTCCTAGAATGTACACAAACCCACCCACCCACCCACCCAGGGAATCAGCACCAGAAGGGCCCAATTTGCTTGTGAGTAGCGGAGGAAGTGCCTGAAAGTGCACAGAGAGCTGAACAAGCGACATTGTTCTCTCTTGGACCCCTCCCCCACATACAATGCTGCATTGCAGTAAGGTGGGTTGCCCTGCCGTGGTGAATACCTAAGGCTCCACTCCTTACTATGTAATAGGTGCATGGAGACAAAAAAATATGGCCCACATGAAAGAACAGATCACAGCTCCAAAACCAGAACTAAGCAATAAAGAGATAGCCAACCTATCAGATGCACAGTTCAAAACACTGGTAATGAGGATGCTCACAGAAATGGTGGAGTACGGTCTCAAAATGGAGGAAAAAGTGAAGGTATGCAAAATGAAATGAAGAGAAATGTACAGGGAACCAACAGTGACAAGAAGGAAACCGGGACTCAAATCTTAACAATTTGGAGCAGAAGGAAGAAGTAAAACATTCAACCAGAACAGAATGAAGAAACAAGAATCCAAGAAAAATGAGGAGAGGCAACTTTAAATATTCTAGCATCTGAATCATAGGGGTGCCAGAAAGAGAAGAGAAAGAGCAAGAAATTGAAAACTTATTTGAAAAGATAATGAAGGAGAACTTCCCTAATCTGGCAAAGGAAATAGACTTCCAAGAAGCCCAGGAAGCTCAGAGAGTCCCAAAGAAGTTGGACCCAAGGAAGCACACACCAAGACACATCATAATTACACTAAATTAGCCAAGATTAGAGATAAGGAGAGAATCTTAAAAGCAGCAAGAGAAAAGGAGACAGTTACCTACAAAGGAGTTCCCATTAAGACTGTCAGCTGATTTCTCAAAAGAGACCTTACAGTCAAGAAGGGGCTGGAAAGAAGTATTCCAAGTCATGAAAGGCAAGGACCTACATCCAAGATTACTCTATCCAGCAAAGCTATCATCTAGAATGGAAGGGCAGGTAAGGTCAAGTTAAAGGAGTTCATCATCACCAACCCCTTATTATATGAAATGTTAAAGGGATTTATCTAAGAAAAAGATGATGATCCAAAATACGAACAGTAAAATGACAGACTCACAACTCAACTGAACCTAAAATAAAAACAAAAACAAACTCAGCAAACAGCTAGAACAGGAACAGAATCACAGAAATGGAGATCACATGGAGGGTTATCAGTTGGGAGGGGGAAGAGAAGAATGGGGGGGAGGTACAGGGAACAAGAAGCATAATTGGTAGGTACAAAATAGACAGGGGGGAAGTTAAGAACAGTACAGGAAATAGACTCATAGACATGAACTAAGGTGGGGGGGAATGTGGGTAGGGAGTGTAGGTCAGAGGAGAAAAAGGGGGGGAATGGGACAAATGTAATAGCATATCAATAAAATATATTTTAAAAAAGAAAAAACAATTACATATATATAATATTATGTATATACATACACATACATATATATATTATAAAATAGAAAGGGATATGCCTCTAGTTGCCATTTCAGAAGGAAGTCTATAAATCATGAACTATGACCGTAAGAATTTGGTAACTTCTGGATCTTTAGTGTATATTGATGGATTGTATGACTGCGATAGGTGTGATTTCGGTTTAAATTCCTACTCCGTAACTTACTGTTTGTGTGAAATTGGGCCAGTTATTTAACCTCTCTGTACCTCAGTTTCCTCATCTATATGTGAAAATAACATATACCTGTTTGTGTTGTTGTGAGTTTAAATTAGATAATGTACTTAGTTTAGCAAAGTGAGGTAACAGCTCAATGTACATTGTCATTACTGTTATTCCTGGTCAGTCTTCCAGTAGTGACTAGGAGTCAAACTGTTAAAGGGGAAAAAGCCTATGGCACTATATCAGGGGGAAACTGTACATAGACATGTTTTGGAAAAGAAAACCTCAAGGTACAGAAAGGGATGGGACACGTTAAAAAAAAAAAAAAAAAGAGGAAAGACCGAGCCTCTGGGATTTGCAGAAATTGGGCAGACAGAGAAAGATCCTGACGGTACATACTGCTTGTAGGGACTGCACAGGCCTGAGAGAAGCCATGGATTTAATTGGGAGGAAGCCCCAATATCCCAGGCAACATTTAACATATAAGAAAACTAAAGTCTGATGGTTAGTTATGTGCCCAAGGTTACACTGCTATCACATGGATTAGATAGAATTTAGATACTGCTTCAAATCCAATGTACCTTCCACTAAACCATACTGTCTGGGGAAAAAAAAATTCTCCCTTAAGTCATATCTATGAGAAAGAAGTAAGAGGCCAAATTATTTGGTGAAAATAAATATATACCAACAAATATATTGTTAGGTCTAATTAGTGGAAAAGAGGGAGAACTGGCAAGAAACGTGTTTGAGAGCTTAATACTAGAGTTTTAATCCTGGCTCTCCTTGATTTTGTGATTTTGGGCAAAAAGCTTAATTTCCAATCAGTTTGCTCACCTGGAAGAAGCTTGCCTACACCTTGAAATAAAAATCAAAATATTGTATTTGAAAATAATGTATTATGAGACTTGTTATAAACTAGGTTCAGACTTCTGGTTCCAGCAGTATGGCAAAGTGGTTAGCTTCAAAAATCCCTACACAAATATCTGATTATTCCAGCAAAAGAAGGAAGGAAGGAAGGAGGGAAAGAGAGAAGGAAGGAAAGGAAGAAAAAAAAAAAAGTCCCTTACCTGAGTCTGAGGCTAGCATGATCTCATACCAAAAGCAGAAAAGAGCATAGAATGACAAAAGAATATTACAGCCCAATTTTTATTTATGAACAGTTAAAAAAATCCCAAATGGAATATTAGCAAACCAAACCCAATACAGTAAATTCAATGAGCCGATGCTAAAATTCATATGGAAGAGAAAAAGGGCCAAGAATAATGAAGACCATTTTGAAGAAGTAGTTTGGGAGCACTTGCCTTACAAGAGACCAAAACTGATTATAAAGCCACATTAAGACAGTATGATACAGGTGTAGGGATAGAGAAATAAATCAATGAAACAGTCAGAGCACCCAAAAGGAAACTTCTTGTACCATGGCAATACAACTCAGCAGAGAAAGGCTGAGTAGACCGTACAACAAGCATGGATGGGAAAATCCATGAGAGAAGTGCAATTAGATCTCTACCCAAAAATGAATTTCAGTAGGTAACACTGAAAGTATGATAAAAATTCAGGTTTTTACTTTTTCACATAAAAATAGCTATATATTCAGAATAGAATGGTTTAAACAAAGGACATTATTCCAGAAAATAATTTGATTTTCTAAGTACTAGCATAAATGTTCCAGCTAGTTGAACTAAAGTGACAATGTTATATATTATAATAGGATAAAAAATATATACACACATATATGCCTAACATTCCAAGCACAAGTTAAATGTATATAAAAGTAGTATAGCCCTTACAGGTAACACATTACCAGGGGGAAAAGGGCATTTTTATTAATGCAAATGTCCTTATTTTAGTCACATCATTTTTCATGAGATAATTCCAACAAACTGCAAAACAGGAAGAGAAAAATCACACAGACGATCATGATCTACTTCGTGCTGCATTTCCATCTTTCTGCTATTGCAACCTCTGTCCCTGCAACTGAAAATCAGAATCAAGATACTATACTCCTTGCTTTTTCCATTTAATTTGTGGGATGAGAATTTTAATAAATCATTCAAATCTCTGAAAATCTGGTCTGAACGCCTGCACAGCCATCCATTATATTCTCATACCTGCTGGTCTCTAGTCTCATCTCCTCCCTCGGCTCACTTAGTTTCAGCCAGGATGGTCTCTTCCAGTTCTGTGCAGCGAGGGCTTCCTCACCACAGGGTCTATAAACGAGCCATTTCTTTTTGTTTGGTGCACTGCCCCCTTCCTTCAGTCTACATCCTCCCCACCTAACAATACACAGAAATCAGGCACTGGCCGGCCGGGTAGCTTGGTTGGTTGGAGCACAGTCCCAATGGGCCAAGGTTGCAGGTTCAATTTCTGGTCAGGGCACATACAAGAAAATCAGTGAATGTATAAATAAGTGGAACAACAAATTGATGTTGCTCTCTCCCTCTCTTTCCTCTCTCTAAAAAATCAAATAAAAAAAAGAAATCAGCACTCTGAAAATATTATAATACATCCTTTTTCTTCATATCACTTGTCACAATTTGTAAATATATGTTTATTGGTACAATTTGTAAAGTATCTATAAGCAAAGACCATACCTATTTTGTTCTCTACTTTATCTCTAGTATTTGGCACAGTCTGTCTCACAGAAGTGAAATATACAGTTAAAGAAACCATTTTCTTGTCTAAACCTTCCTTAAGCATGTTTACTTGTATTTTTCTTTAATTGCACTAATTGTGTAATAATTAAGATTTGAATAGTTGGGCAAGTTAAAATTCTTACATTATCTCTAAAAAACAATAATGTACAGACAGTTGTCCTCCAAAACAAGGGCAAATTAATAATGTAAATTGTATCATCACATTCTAAAATTCTTACTATCTTAAAAAGTTATGTGATTCTAATCCCATTTCATTAATCTGATAAAAGTATTATTTTGATCACCATAGGTATGTAATATAATTATTGCATTCACAAATAAAACATTCTAAATATTCAGTTGTGGGTAAACAAAAACAGTACATTGGGTGGAGAAATGTTAACTGACTTTTCTAACACACCCACATAAATGAAATGTAACAAGAAATTACTGTTGTACATTATTAGAATAGTTGTCTGTTTAAAAACAGGGGTTAGGGCAGTATTCCAATTTTAAACAAAATTGCATTATGTGTTTGAAAAGTAATGATTTACGTACTCCCAAGCATTCAATTAGAGGAATTTGCATACTGCAGCACATTACCTAAGTAACAGTAACAACAATAGTAGCATCATAAAATCCAGCAAAAGAAGGAAGATGTTTCAAGTTTTCTACAACCTCAGAATGTGAAGCGCACCTATAATCCTGGTAGCAAAGTACTATAGTCTACCACGGGCCAATCAATATACTCTCTTGCCCCAATGCAATGCATCCTTGATTCTCTAAAAGAAATCAGTGTGTATATTAAATACATGCTACAGCCAACTTTCTCTGAATGACCCTGTTTTGTATGTTTCTTTATACCTGTATATCACAGGTATCAAGAACGAACAGGCTAGAGTTGCTGAGTTCAGGGTCGATTTAATATTCCGAGACATGAAGCTAGCACAGCCTCCTGGCCTTAGAGTCTAACTGCTAGTACTAAATACTTAAAAGTCTGTTAGTAAGAATGAAAGAAATTTTAGGAAATAAAGGCATAAAGAGGACAGTGAGTTTTTACTGGACTAGAAATTTTGAAGAAAGCCTCTTGGCTCTCCTTATCTCTTTTCTCATGAGAAAACCCCAAACACTGTATGCATTCCTTTACAAGACTCAGCAAAAAAGCAGCATACGAAACTCATCCCTGACCTGATTCAGAGAAGCAAAGAATTCAGAGTTCCATATTTACCCTCTGATCAAAAAAAAAAGTATAAAAGAACATTAAGTAAACGTTTCTTAAGAAGTTTTGGGATACATGCCCCATGCATGTCCATTTTCTGATTCTCTGCAATTCTAAATAATTTCTCCCTGAACAGTTTTGTAAAATATCAATTTACCTTTCAAGTTTATACTACTATATGATCTATGAAAAATACACTTCAGAAACTCATCAAGCCAGCTAATAAGGAGGACCAGGCAAGTTGTGAAATGGAAAATTTAGAAGAATCTTTTAACAGAAGAAATGGGAGGTTTAAAAAAAGAAGTCTTTTCTGGATACCCCTCACACACTGGCTATGATGGGGACAAAGAAAAGCTAATCCAGTTTGCCAGAAGTGAAACATGGGGTGGGGAGACAAAGTAGACCAAGTGCAAATTACGTAGATTTAGTTTGAATTGCCTTAACAATAAAGAGAAAAGCACTTTACTCCTGCTGCTAAGAGAATCTGGGGCTGTTCCAGCAAACAAGCTAGAATAAAATTATCAGATTTTCACTCAAGTGTTTGCAGTTGCTGTTAAGACATAAGGTAGGTGTATATGAGCAGCTAACATTTTATATATTTACAACATCTGATGGCTCCTGAAATGGGCTTTCACTATGCAAATGTGAGTTCTAACCCAGGTCGATAACAGTCTGACTAACAGCTGCCTACTGGACATCTCCACTCAAATGTATGCAAGCATCTCAAAATCTGTATGTTCAAGGCTGACCTATCTTTTTTTTTTCAACATCTTGGTCATTCATTCACTCTCTACTTAGCTGCCCAGAAAAGTGAGAGCCCGCCTTCTCACTCTACACAGTCAACTGTCAACCAAACCCCAAGCACGATCACCTTCACAGCCATGTCCTGTTCTCCATCTTCACAGCTACTGCCTTGGTTCATGTCCCAATTAATTCTTGTCTGAACTACTGCTTCATCTCCTACTTTGTCCACATTTGATCAATTTTCTCTATCACTGCCACAGTGACGTGATTATTCTGCCACTTCTACTTACAAACCTTCATTTACACATCTACAATACAAATTCTTTAGCATAACAGGCTCTTCTTCATGTTCCAGTCCCTTCCTATCATTAAATCTCATGTCATGTCTTGCTCCTCTATTTCCAATATGGCAGCGATATTTAATTGCTTTCACTTCCCTGGAATGTCCATGAATATACATAGTTTTGTTTATGGTGCTCTCTCTGCCTGGAGAACACCACATCCGTTAAGAGCTGGCTTAGTCATCTGCCACTTTCAGAACTATTTCTTGGCCTTTCCAAAGGAGGATTGACATTTGTGTCTCATCGTGTTCTATGCACATGTGCCACATTACCCACATCACTCTATAGTCCTTATTGGTGTGCATATCTAGCGACCCAAGTCCTGGAGCACAAATGCTGTGCCTACTCACTGTTCCATTTCTACTGCCTAGCAATCCGGCACACAGAGCCACAGTGAAAAACTGTCAGCCAGAAGGAGAAATGTTTACTGACAGGTACATTAGTTGCCAGTTCTCCCACCTCACCAAATCACCAAGAGGATGATATCATTATAAACACCACTATTCTGTTGAAGAAGCAAACATTTAGGGTGCATCTGCGACAAATCAGGTCAATCAAGAATGTGACAAAAACTATGCCTGAAATCAGATAGAAATTGTTTAAAAATGTACCTTTTCGGAAGCCTCTCAAAACCCCATTCATTATACACTCCCTCATATCTCTACATATCAATACATCAATACTCAAGAACATCAACAGAACACCCATATGCCACTTTCTCAGTTCTGGCTGGTGCACTTGGTTTCCTATTTCAGGAAAACATTTACTTCTATCATGGACGATATTGACAGGGCTAATCAATCAACAAAACTCTATGTGAAGAAGATGATTCATGAGGTATAATAATTACTTTTTCTTTTTTTTTGCTGAAGAAAAGGACAACTACTTGAAAATATATTTATTGACCTTCACTTCACTACAGTCCTGAGAAATGGGTTGTTAAGCAATTTCATCATGGTGCAAACTTCAGAGTGCAGTCACACAAACCTAGATGGGATAGCCGACTGCACACCTAGGCCATGTGGTCCAGCCTATTGCTCCTGGGCTGCAAGTCTGTACAGCATGTTACTGTGTTGAATACTGCAGGCAACTGTAACACAATAGTAAGTATTTGTGTACTAACTAGCAAAAAGGTGCAGTAAAAATACCGAATGGATGATAAAATGGTTCACCTGTATAGGGCACTTACCATAAATGGGGCCTGCAGGACTAGACGTTGCTCTGGCTGCATCAGTGAGTTGACGAGTGAATGTGAAGGCCTGGTACAGTGTAGACTTTATAAACACTGTACACTTAAGCTGCACTAACTTTATTAAACATTTTTTTTTCCTTCAATAACATATTAACTGTAGCTTACTGTAACTTTTTTACTTTATGAACTAATTTTTTATAATCTTCTCTTTTAAAACACAAACACAATGTACAGCTATATAAAAATACTTTCTTAATTTATATCCTTATTGTATAGGCACTTTTCATTTTTATATTTTTTTACTTTTAAAACTTTTTTTGGGTTAAAAACTAAGACACAAGCCCTAGCCAGGTAGCTCAGTTGGTTCAGGCATTGTCCCCATACAACAAGGTCATGGGTCCGGGCATGTGTAAGAATCAACCAATGAATGCACAGGTAAGTGGAACAACAAACAGATGTCTCTCTCTCTCTCAAAATCACTTAAAAACAAAAACAAAACTAAGACACAAACACACACTTTGATTTAGCCATAAACAGGGTCAGGATCATCAATATCACTGACTCTGGTGTGCCTCCCACCTCCACCATCTTGTCCCACAGGAGGGTGTTCAATGGCAACAACACCCAGGGAGCCATCATCTCCTATGACAACAGTGCCTCTCTTGGAACACGTCCTGCCGGAGGCACTTCTTGAGAAGGTTCACTCTTTCTCATTGTACATTTGCCTGTAAGCAGACAATGCACAATGAGCATTCCTCTCTATTAATGAAAACCTTTTGGTGGTAGTGTCCATTTTCAGACTTTTCCAGCAGCCTGTTTTACAGAAATCTGTAAAAGCTTCTGCTAAACCCTTCACTGTGAATGTTCCTGGGGGTCTTCTTTTTCTTCTTCCACAGTTTTTTCTCTTGCCTCTTCTCCAGCTATGCATTCCTGTTCCAGTTCCAACGATCCCTCATTGGTCAGTCCCTCAGGAACCACCTCCACACGCCCCTCAGTCCCCCCCCCCCCCCCCCCCCCCCCCCCCCGTGGAAGGCGTTTGCGGTCTCCACCAGTCTTGATTGCTGCAGCCTCCTTGGCAAATCCCGCGAAGTCATGGGTGAACCTCGAGTGTCTTCTTTCCAGATGTCATTCATACCCTTCTTGGTGACATCACCCCAAGCCTAAGGAAGGTTCTTGATGCTGTCAGAGATAATTTAATCCTAAGCATCTCCGCGGTGTCCTCCTCAACTGCAGCAACAGCCTGGGCAAAGGTCCTCCTCAAGTAGTAGGCCTTAGAGGCTACTATGCCTCCTTGACGGTTGGATCAAAGAGGTGGTGTTTGGAGGGAGAAACACACTTTGTTGTCAGATGAAGATCACCACTAAAAGGAGGATGTCCAGGAGCTTTATTAACAATAAGCAAAATCTTGAAAGGTATGCTAGGCTCCAAACAGCACTTCTCCACATCACTGGCACAGCAATCCAGGAAAGGATCTTGGCTGAGGAGCTGGGTTATCCACGACTTCCTGTTGCTCCTGTAGCGCACCGGCTGGGTGTGCTTGCTGACAAGCTCCAAGGCCCTGGGGTTCTCCCTGTGCCAGATCACAGTGGGTTTCCACTTGTAGACTGTAACACTGCCCCCAACCAAGACTGTCATCCTGTCCTTAGAACCTTGAAACCTGACACTGACTGGCCCCCTTATGGACGAGAGTCCTTTCAGGCACCCATTTCCAAAATAAAGAGGTTTCACTTATATTGAATATTTGCCCTGGCAAGTAATTTTTCTCCACAATCAGCTTATCTATAGTTTCCAAAAATTCTTCACCTGCCTTCACATCAGCACTCACAGATGCACCACTTACTTTCACATTATACGGGGTCCGGCAGAAGTAACGCCACTGAGTGTGGTTGGAGGGCACGTGAATGTCTCACACAAGATGGACAGCAATTTGAACATTTCACCTAAGGTGTCATGTGGTGTGCTTGAGTGTGATATTGTTATGTTACAGAATAACATGCTTATGATTTTCTAATAAAATATTTGGTATAGATTATTAGCTCACAAAAAAGAGGTGTTATTTGTGCTGGACCTTGTATAATGAATAACAACTCTGGAATCATTTAAACTGCCTCCAGCTAGTGGTAAATTCAACATCATAGTCAGGTAAGCCTTCTTTTTACAATACCACAAAGAAATCTTCTGGTCTGGCCACGCTGGTCATGGCACTGACAGGGACATGCATCTGTGTCTGGTCTTCCATCCAGGTCAACAGAAGGTTCTCCATGTCTGACTGGGTCCTTCTTGAATTTTTGTTGGTATCATTGCCTTCGTGAAGCTGATTCTTTAACAGCTTCCATCACTTTGTTCTTGTTCTTTGAGATTGTAGCTATGGAGGAAGGGGACGTGCCTGACTAGCAAGTGATAACCACCACTGATTTTCCACCTTCATTTCTCGGTCAATTTCTGTATGTAGCCTCTTACTGGCAACATTAGCAGTGGCTTTTGTATACTTAGGGGCCATGATGAACAGAACATGAGAGTAAGTCAGATACAAGAGAAATTGATGCAATCAAGAGACACGGCAAACATAGTATGTATGAGGTTGCTGCCAGTGTAACGTGGCATATTGTTTTAGAGCAAACTTTTTCTTAATAAGTAGAAAGAGTACACTCTAAAACGATGATGATTAGTAAATATACGAACCAGCAACATAGATGCTTATTACCCTATTATGTACTGTACATAATTGTGCTACACTCTTATAGGACTGGCAGCACGGCAGGTCCGTTTATACCAGCGTCACCACAAGTGAACAAGTGAATAATGTGCTGTGCTATGAAGGTACAATGGCTATGATGTGACTAGGTGACAGGAATATTTCAGCTCCATTATAATCTTATGGAATACACTCTCACCGTCAAATAGGGGATCTGTCGTTAACTGAAATGTCATCATGCGGTACACGACTGTATTAAGAAACAATTATACCTGCCCCTAAGAAAAGAATCACGCAAGACAGTTTTCAGTGATATGAAGGATAAATTCAATTCTAATACCGGCCATCTTAATCATTTTAGGACTATTTCTGGGTTATTTTCAAAACGAATGCTATCATTATGAAAAACTTTAAGAGCAATAATACTTTAAAATTAGTAGCTGAAGGGAACTAAGCTTGCTAGTATATCAAGGCTTAGAACCTGAAGTGGTTTCATGGTTTTAATACCTTCCTCAATAGTCCAATCTTACCTGTAAAATGGTTACAAATACATGAGAATTTTAGAAGAGTTGTTTTTGCAAAATGCTTTGGGGAAAAATACATTTAGGGCATTTAAAAAAAGTCCTTAAACCACTACTTCCTATAAAATTCTGAATTTCTTTTAAGTTAACTGCTTCCTCACACTCACTTGGCTAAGAGGACAGAACAAGTCACAGGCTCCTACTGTGAACAGTAAGTAATCTTAAATCCTCTAATACAGTCATTTGCATTCACTTGTAGGAGAATGAGGATCTAGCTTATTTTTCTGACATACACGAAAATAATGCTATAACCTAAGTTCCACTTCTGCTTCCAATCCCTTTGGTTCAGTGGCAAGTTTTTCTTGTTCTAGAATAGCATAAGTCCAGTGGAAATCTCCTGATAATGGAAATATTTTATAGTTGCACTGTGCAACATGGTAATTACTAGTTAGATGTTGCTGCTGAGCACTTGAAATGTGGTCAACGCAACGGAAGAGCTTAATTTTTAACTTAATCTAAATTAAATAGTGGCATGTGGCTACTACTGGTTACTATTTTGGACTACGCAGTAGAGATCCCAGAATGCCACAGTCAACAAAATACATCAAGCCTGACCTGGTTCCTGTCAAACTGGACTTGAGTTAGAACCATACTGGGCTATCCCCTTTCCCACCCAAAAGCCAGGTAATAGATCTGAGTGGACGTACAGTCAGAAGTCTGCAAACTTTTTCTGCAAAGGGCTAGATAGCAAATATTCTATGTTTTGTGGGCCCGATAAACCAAAAGGTCTCTGTTGCAACTATTCAACCCCACCATTTCAGCACAAAAGTAGCCACAGACAACCTGTAAAGGAACTTGTGTGACTGTATTCCAATAAAATTTTTATTTACAAACAGCAAAATTAGAATTTCATATAATGATCATGTGTCATAGAATATTACTCTCTTTTAGATTTTTTCAACCATTTAAAAATGTAAAAACTATTCTTAGTTCTCAGGCCATACAAAAACAGATTGCGGGGCCAAACCATCAGCCTGGTTTGCAAACCTCTAAAATACACGAAAGGTCACTACTAGTCATCAAGCAAGTACAAACTTAAAGCCACAATTAGATCCCACAAAAACAGCAATATCAAAGGTCAGTGAAGACATGGAGCACCTGGAACTCTCCTATAATCTAGTGAAAAACGATAGAATCACTTTGGAGAATTAACATTTTCTTTAAAAAGTTAAACATACTTAGAGCCCAGACATTCTATTTCTAGATACTTAACTCAAGAAGCTAAAATTTCTGTTCAAAAACTTGCATATGAATATTGACAGCCTGTTTATTCAGTGACTAAAAACTAGAAACAACTCAAATACCTCCAAACAGCGAATGGGTATATAATATGTGGTACATTCATACAATGGGATACAGCTACTCAGCAATAAAAACAAAAAGAAAGAAAAATAATGAACTATTGATAATTACACAACAACCGAATGATTCCCAAAATCACTGCACTGAGTAAAAGAAGTAAAACAAAAGAGTACACAGTAAGTCCATTTTATAAAATGTCAGGAAATGCAACTAATTTACAGTGACCAAAAGCATATTGGGGTGGCCTGGGGCTGAGTGAGGGATATACTGCAGAGTTAGGAGAAAATGCTCTGTGTTCTAACAGTTGTGAAGGAGACACAGGTACATATCTGTCCAATTGCACACTTTAAATGGTGCTGTTTACTGTACACACAAAGATGACTCTGCTGGCATCAGATTTACCCACAGCAATCCCTATGAATTTACTTTTGTAAGTGCTGTTTAAATTTGAGGAGCTGGGTAAGGAGGGATAAACGGGAAGTTGAAGTCTCACACTACCACTGTTGATGGGAAGTATACCTCTGGGACCTCTAGGGCACAGTGACAGAAACCACCTCAAAGAGCTTGTAATTGACAGGCTGTAGGAATTCTGTGCATCAAAACCTTTCCTGTTCACAACACTGTGCTCTCTCCCTGTTTGGCATGTGGATTTTAAGTTAGATTACAATGTAGAATTCCAAGAATTAGTAAGTAATCGTTTACATTACAGTAAGGTTTCGTTTGTAACACCTTTGGGATAATGCCCTTATTTTAAATACACCCTATTGCTCAGGTTCAATTTGCTGAAAAACTTTTTGCTATATTGGGTTGGCCAAAACGTCCATTTAGTTTTTTCCATAAAATAAAAGACATTTTTCATTTTCACCACTAACTTTATTGATTTGGATATTCTGAGTATGTCAGCTATTTCCCGCATGGTATAACATTGATTGTTCTTAATCAATGTCTCGATTTGATTGCCATCAACTTCAACTTGTCTACCTGACCGTGGAGCATCGTCCAGCGAGAAAACTTCAGCATGAAACTTCACAAACCACTTTGACAAGTTCGATCAGTCACAGAACCTTCTCCGTACACAGCACAAATCTTTTTTTGCGTTTCAGTTTGCATTTTTACCTTGTTTGAAATAATAAAGCATAATATGCTGAAAATGCTGCATATTTTCTTCCACCCTCAGTATTAAAATGGCTACATAAAAATTCACCAATTTTGATGTTTTTTTTAAAAATGTACACTGATATGACAGCTGTCACAACACAATCTAACACAATTGTTCTGAGTGACGTTAAAGACAACAAAGTGCTACTAGAGCATCTTATAGAAAAAACCAAGTGAACTTTTTGGCCAACTCAACAGATCTTATGAAGGCTTGAAGAAACTTGCTCAGCCCTGGCACAATAGGTCAAACTATTAAGAGTAGGAAAACAAAGTTCCATTTTCTAGTAAGTTTTAGTTATTCTTCTAAATTCTTGGCTATGTACTAGACTAGTTTTTGACAAAACCTTACAAGATTCCTCAGGGTCAATTACAAACTGACAATAAAAAAAGTCATCTACAACATAAAACATATAATATTCTAAATAATTTGTGGCTATACATTGGGTAAGATGGGGATGAACTATTTTTTTCCACAAAGAAAAGATAAGTGAAACACACACCTGGCTTCCTAGAGCAAACTATGTGTTTGTTATAGGTTCCTAAAGTCAAATTAAATGTCATGCTTGGCATTAGACAATGTCTTTTTTGGAAGACAAGAAGAAAACACCAAAATTCAGGAGTTAGTGGAGGAGAATGAAGTTAAAAAACTGAGCTTTGAAATGACTTTTGCCAAATTTATGACACATGCTTTAAAACTCTGCAAGCAATTCTAAATAGAATTAGGAGAAAAATACTGAAAAACAAACATCGCCCGCGTCTCCTGCTTTTTCTTTTTTAGTCTTAAATACACCTCTTTTAACCATGCAACTGACTCAAACTTTAGGGCAAATGTTTAGATAATAATTCTTTCTGAGGCTACATACTTTAAATATAATTTATCATACAAATTACAGATGAAATCAGTATTTGTGTCCAACACAAGTTTGAACACTTAAAAAATCAGGACATCACGGCTATATGATCACTACTTCCTGAAGGGATCTTATACAAGGGCTGCTGCATTAACTTAGTTTTGTTCAGAGGTATTTTAAGAAATGCATTTTGGTCGTTTTCTAAGGACTCTTACGTGAGAATCCTTTTTCAGTACACTAGCATCAACATCTAGTTTCTTGTCTCATAAGACACGTCTCTCACTGCTTACAGGTGGGGTAGGGGAAGGCATATTAAGAGAAATGGAACAGGAACATTAATATGAACATAAATATTTTAGAAAAATTATGAAAGTGTACATATGAATTGAGAACACAGTTGTTTAGCTGGGAGAATGGTAAGGATAACAACTGGAAATCCCAACCAGAATGTTGGAAATACAAGGGACTTAGCAAGTCACCTAATCCAGGCTCAAAGACTAAATGAACTGCCCAATTTAATGGCATAACACAGCTAAAAATGTTTAGCATGGTGCCTGGCTTAAACAGGCTCAATAAATGTTGCGTCTCTCTCCCCCTCTCTTCCCCCAACCAAGTACCGTGCCAGTTAAGTTTTACAACAACTGCCACCGCAGTCATCACCTAAACTGTTCAACTGTGCTCCAGGCTTCCCAAGACACAAGGTCCTGTTATCAGTCTATTTCAAGGAAAATTCATTACTATTATCTCAACAACACCAACCTTCTGGAGTTGCTGTGAGCATTAAATGAGACCATATAAAAAGCAGCAAGCAGCTAAAAGTCCAATAAATGCTAGCATGAAGTTTCCAATTCTGCCTTCTCTCAAGCACATCCTTTCCGTTTATGGTAAGAGGGTATGTGTGTGCACATGCATGAATGTGTGTGAAGGGAGAAGAGAGCCAGGGAGGCAAATATCAAACATAGGACCCAGATTTCGATAATTTCCCTTCTTTCCTCAAGATTCTGATATGCCCCTTGGGTACCAATCTCATTCCATTGAGAAGCCCCTGCTATAGGGAGTCACTACAAAGGAGAGGTGTGAGCTCAAATGTACTGGAATGGGAGGAAATGGTCATGGGAGTAATAGTCCCCATTCAGGTACATGCTGACAAAACACTAATCTCATTACAAACCCTATCTCCCCAATTAAGAGGCGAAGCTCCTGAAAATAGGACATCACGTCTTATACTTCCTTCAATGTGTCAGCATAACAGTACGAACAGGACATTACATGCTTAATAGTCACTATCATCCTCAAAAGTCAGTATTTACAAATTCAGTCTACATACGACTCTCCAGGAACACACACCGTGACCCTCAAGTAGCCTTTTACGTAGGTCAAAAGAGAAACATTTGTAAGGCACTTTCTGAATAAAATGTGGTGAGCATTTTCACCTAAAAAGGAATGTATCTTTAAACTCTAGTTCTGAAGTCCATGAATGGCCTGAAATTGTAGGCACGTTTCTGAGAAGGTACCCTTTTCCTTCCTGGAGGGCATACAGCTTCCACCACATTCTCAACAAACACCCAAACTGCCCAGCAGCTGAAGAACCACTGCCCTATGTAACTTTTTCCCTGGCTTTGAAGTTCAAGCTCTCATGTTCAAAGGCAAGCCTTACTCAGCTTGACTTCTAGCATATTAAAAATCAAATGAAAGGATAGCAGTTACCCTTAGGAGAGTGTACAATTAGTCATTGAGAGGGGGACTTGTGAGGCACTGATAATACTGTGGATTTAGATGTGGTTACAAAAGTGTTAACTTTGTGAAAATTCATCAAGCTGAACACTTAAGATTTTTGTAAATATTTGAAGGTATATATACTTTAAAATTTTCTTTTTGAAGGCATATTTTAATAAGAGATTTAAAAAATAAACCAGTAACAACGAAGGGTCGCTATACAAAGCAGACATCAAAGTGCAATGCAAAAAAGAAGTCCTTAAAAATTAAAAGACCTCGTGATGAAGACCCGAAACCTCTGGGCAACCGCTAGTGCAACACCGAGGCCCTTAGTCAGTCAGCCTGTAACTGAGGCCTGTCAATGACCGCAGGAGCAAGCGCGAAAGCAGATTCTCCACCCTCAGCCGACTGCAGCCCCAGCCCACGGCTTGACTTCAAATGAAAGACCCTGGACTAGAACCCTCAAGACAAGGCACTCAGATTCCTGAGGAAATCTGCGAGATAACATATGCTCAGTGTTTAAAAAAAGAGATGCAACTTCTAAACACTCTCCTCCTTAAGTACAATGAAGTAGCCTCAGCAGTTATACCTACAGACATTAGCTTATTGGTTCAAATTGGCAACTTTCCCTTTTCAAAAGGCTGTGGTGCAATGTTGCTTTCAAAACCCAACAGAGAAAAAAGAAAATACAGTTGGTGACTATGAACATTAATTTCTGGATCAAATGGGAGTTAATTTCTCTGTAACATACAAAGTAGGAAGCTTCTCATCGCTTCTTTCGCCTACCTTCATTTAAATTAGAGGTTATATTAGAATGTTTTGTGTTTTATTGCATAAGTGTTTGAATGATACCACATGCGATATACATCCCTTAACTTGTCTGAAGGTTTTTCTCACAAGAGGAAATATACTAAAGTCAGAGTTATCAAGTACACGTAAACTTATTATTTGTATAAATCCACAGAAGAGGTAGATGGGTTCAGTGAGGGAATGGAGCTATTCCAGTACCACCCAACACAAACGCAGCATGTTGTGAAATCAATGCCTTAGTTCTTGCATCTGTACTTCGGAAGCCTGCTCAAAGAGAGCATCAGAACTGGACACTTCAGCAGTCTGGCTCTGGTGTCCTTCCTCAGCTCTGCAGTGCCCAGCACAGCAAAGGGCTGTGCACACATTAAGCGTTACAGTATTAGCATAACTGGAAAAAAAGTCACAAAAGTTACCATTTTTTCAATTTGAAATTCTCCAAAGTTGTACAGAACCCCCTTCTCAAAGTGGACTACCCATAGCTGCTATCATTTCCTTACCTATTTTTAAAAGCTGGAAAAGACATCTATCAATTCTGCTATAATCAGGCTAAACTTTTGCACTCTGTTAAATTTTAACCTGCCAGTTTTAACAGTTCTTCATGGCTCCCTAGAGCTAAACTGGTGGTCAATGTTTAATTACTGCACATTAAACTTAAAACAAATTATGATTATTTGAAAATAGTATTTTGTTTTTACATAGTCATAATGGAGAATCCAGTAATTAATACTTTAAGATTCCATGTAAGATCTGGCATAACAAGAAAATAACCCCCCCAAAAACCTTAGAATTAGCCTTCATGTACATTAGTATTCATACTATAATTAGTACATATTTAATGTTTGTATAGTAAATAATGTACTTGATATATAATACTATATATTCTTCCTTTTCCTCAAGATCCTGATCACCAGCTAGCACTATTAAAGCTAACACCTGAACCTTCCTCATCTTTTTTATTACCACTGTATTCTAAGAGTTGCCTTCATCTTTTTGCAATAACTAGCCAGCAAGCAAAGACACCGAATCCTCATTATCGTCATCTAACTTTAGATATAAATTTAAAAAAAAGAAGCATTTACTTTATGAAGATAAATACAAATGAATCTGTTTTGCTTTTTTAGTCAATGCTCTGTAACCTCTACCTCCTTGGTGGGTGTTAGATGTGATCTAAGACCAATAATAAAAAACCCATGACAATAAGGAGGTGCTTACAGCCACTCCTCTAAGGAAGCCTGCTTATGACATCCGCAAAGCTAAGACACATCAGATGTTATTTTTTCATTACTATTTTATGACACTTAAATCTTCCATAAAACACTTATCAAAAGAGATGCTCAAGACTTCACCCTGAGAATCATATGACAGTCACTTAGTGCCAATTTAAAAAAAAAAGCAAAAAACTGCTCACCCTGGTGGTTCAGAGAAGTATTAGATAATAATGACTCAACTATTTAGTACTACATGTGAAACTTTCAAATAATCACAGTCTTAAATTTACAGGACTCCCTTTTATTACTGTTTGAACAGTGTTTTGAGAAAGGTATTCCACCTCAGTGCACTTCATGTTTGTCTCTAATACTTCCATATATTTATTCATTCCTTTTATACATTTAACATTCCATATGTTATCTTTTTATTGAGGTTTTCTACTACAATGTTAAAGTCTGTGAGTGTCCAATACTAAAAGTAATTTAGTGGTCTAACAGAGAAAAGCAATATATGCCCATTTTCTTTAAAGAGAAAGAACACTCTCTCATAAACTTATCCTATTGATATAAAGATCACTCAGAGAATAACATATTTATTTCTTAAAAGTAAAGTAAAACACTGGTATACTCCTCTTTTTATTTTTTGAAAGTTACTCTTACTCTGGTAGATTTTTATTTTGGGGTGGGTGGAAGAAAAAATCACCTTACTAAAAATAAGGCAGACCGTCCTTTGAGAAGAAATGCTACGATGACTGCTTTGATGCACCTTGACTTTCCCCTGCTGAGGAATGACAACCTTTTTGTCCACGTGTGGGAGAGATCACATTCAGAGGCGCTTCCTTACAGGAGATAGAACAGACGCATCTTCACAGAAGTACATGAACTTCCTCTGAATTCCCCTTTGAATAGACAGCCTCGATGGAAAGGCAATCTGCTCAAAGCCTGTCCTGAAATCTCGGGACACTCTGCCCCCCCCCCCCCCACTAGATAAGAGCGCGGCACCAAAGTTAAAGGGCTTCCGTTGGCTTAGCCTTGCCTTAAACAAATCTATCAGGTCAGTGCTTTGGTTTTTTTTCTTTTTAAAATGACAGATTTCTTGCCTACCTACTCTTTTAGGATGGAAAAATATATTTTAAATCACGTAAAATCTTTCATACTTCTTAGAAATGGCTGCTATAAAACTCAAGGTGCTGCACATTTATCATCATCATCATCATCACTTTTGTATCAAGTTTTACTACTACTTCTTAATTAGGCCATGATACTGGCTTTAAAATACCAATCTTGTGGTCTCCCACCTGCACAATTTTTGAGGTAATTCTGTCCTAATACCTTGTCCCTCACACTCCGAAGATTTACTCTATTGATCCCTGGCCTGAATATTTAGTCCCTCTCTCTCAAGTCAAAGAACCTGGCAGAAGTCACATCATTCCAGTCTCTTGTGGACATCACAGAAGGAATAAGATCATTCATTTTACTTGAGAAATACGATATGATATGCACAAAAAGCGCTATTTGTTATGCTCTCTACTTTGCAGAACACAAAACCTGTGCAGTCACCTAGAAAATCCGAAGGTTTATGATGACAGACTTGTGTCAATAACTGCCATAAAAACATCAGATCGAAGGCACAGATTGGAAAAACTTTACGGAGTTTGCAAGAAATAACCCCGCACTCCTCCAGGTTCGGTTCAGGCGGTCCCTTCCTAGGTGGGGCCTGTGCCCTGCCCGTGAGAAGTGGCCTGGGCCCAAAGCACACGCCCTTGGAAGCTCGGGAGCCGGATGGAGACCCTCCAGAACGACGTCTGCACCCGACAGAGCACCTCCCGCGCCAGACACACCCCCTCCACCCCACGTTTCATGGGAGGTGTGGGCATTCAACTCCTTCGCCGCGGAGAGGGGCGCCGGAGGGCGGGCGGGCCCAGGCCCCCATTTTGGAGGATTGGGGAGCTCGGCCTGGCAGGCTGTGCGATTAGGAGTGTGAGAGGGAGGGGCACATCCACGGGAGGGGAGGCCGGAAGGGGGTCTCTTGTATTCGGGGGCGTGAGAAGGCAGGCGGCGGGAAAGACTCGGGAGAGCGAGGTTTCACAGAGCGAGGTTCTCTTTTTGTTATTCGTTTAGGGCTGGCGGGTGGAATGGCTAAGTCCCCTCAGGACAGAGGCGGCAAGGGGGTCTCCCTCCGTCCCGCGCCCTAGGGGCACTGAGGACTCACGGAAGGCCTCCCTCGGGCGGGAAGACAGAGATTGCGGAGCGCGGTCAGCGGTGCGCGCCAGGGCGCCGATTCCCGCACCCCCGGCCCCGAGTCAGAGGCGTGGGATGGGGTGCGAGGGGATGGAGGAGGCCCCCGGCCCGGGAGGCGGGAAAGGCCCCGGAGCTCCAGGACGGGCGGCGGCTCAGGGCCCCAAGCGGCAGCGGCGAGGGCCCAACGTGCTCCGAGCCGGCGGAGCCCCGGGGGCCGCGTGCGCCCCACTCCCCACTCTGTGCGGCCGCCCCCTCCCCCGCCGCTCCTCTCACCTGCACATGATCCGCCATTTTGCTCCATTCATGCTCCTCTCCGACCCCCTCCCCCCCAGCGCGCACCTCGGCCGGGCCACCGCCGCTGCCGCCGCCGTCGCCGCTGCGCCTGCGTGCTGGGTACCCGACGTTACGCTGGCGGCGTAGCGCGGCCCAGCTGCGCAGGCCCCGACGGAAGGCCGGTGGTTGGAGAATGCGCAGCGCCGCCGGGACGCCGTAAAGGCGCGGGCAACGTCAGCGGCTGGAGCCGTCAGGGGCGGGGGCTAGGGGGGCGGTGGCGGCGCGGCCGGGGGAGCGCGGAGGGAGGGGGCCAGGAACAAAGCTTTGTTTACATGGGTTTAAAGGGGCCGCGCGCTTGAGCCGGCGGGCCCTAGGGCGGTAGCTGGCGCTGCAAGAGTTGGTCTGCTCGGCGAGGGCTCCTGGAAAGGCTGGAACCTGTCCCCGCCCAGATCCCCGCACCTGGCGGACTCTTGTCTTCCCGAGCGTCCTCCTCAGATTTTGCCCCGGGATGTCTCCGGTCCCCGCCGTGGGCCACGACTGTGACACCGCATCCCTGAGGCGTCTGGCGCGGCGCCCACCGCCCACAACCACACTTAGGATGCCTGCGTCCTTCTTGACTTTCCAAGCTTTCTCCTCCAGTGGACAAGGGCTATTGCTTCCTGATCCAGGGTTTTACCAGCAACCAAAATAGTGATCTCGTTTTCATTTCTATCTTTTTCTCCTTAATCATGCATGGAAATAGCCGCCACATAATGGTGATGATAGAAATATGCAGAAGGCACAGCTCCAATCTTCCCAAATATCGTAGATTGTTATCTTAATAGAAGGCTGCCTCCTGAGAAGGGTCAGGGGATCAAGGGGTTTTTAGGACCCTGGGTTCTGTGAGTGGTACAGCCATTCTTGTGGGTCAGACCAGGTCAGTCCTTTCCTGCTGAGGCCAATTCCAGTCTTTCCCTCTAGGAATTATCCAGTTAGATAATGATGGTTCCTGTTTTCCATTGGATTCCACCCTGGCTTCCAATCAAGGCCCTCCAATTAGACTTTAGCTGCATTCTAAGAGCGTTGGTTGTTTGGAGTTTGTATTGACTGGGGCTGGCTACCACGTGCGATGGAAACGATGATGGTAGTGAATAACACACTTTCTGTTGTGGGTAGAGTAGACTGGACCTAAGAGTTCATTTCAATCTTCGTCCTGGTGTGCTTCCTGGTTTGCAGGGGTAGGACACCTAAAAACTACGCTACCCAGACTTCCCTGCAGTTAGGGTTCTGTAAGATAGGCTCCGCCTATTAGTTTCACTCAGATAAGATTGTGCAGACAGAGCTTTTGACTGTTGCCCCTGAGATGTAGTGGGGTTTTTTTGTTGTTTGTTTTTCAACAACCTTACAATGTTGGAAGTTCCCTCAGTGTAGAGAGCAGGGGTGGTGGGCAGGTGCTTCCTGACCTTGACATAACAGCTATAGTGGTATATTCTTGGAGTCACAATTTCTTTTTCAAAAAATTAAAATATTTCATTCATTCATTTATTTTTAGAGAGAGGGAAAGGGAGGGAGAAAGAGGGAGAGAAACACTGATTGATTGCCTCTTGTACACGCCCCATCCAGGGACTAGGTCTGTAACCCAGGCATGTGCCCCAAAGGAATCAAACGGCAACCATTTGGTTTTGCGGGATGACACCCAATCCCACTGAGCCACACCAGTCAGGGCAAATCACAATTTCAATGTCAGTCTTCCAATACCCTATCTGCCTGATTGGGTAGAAGTTAACAGCTCCTTGTGAGCCAGGCCGAAATCCATCTCCCACCATACCCTTCCCTACACTGGTTTCTCCTACCCCTCCCTATTTTAGCACATGGTACCACCATTCATCCAGTTGCTCAGACTGAAGACCCAGGAGGCATCATGATTGCTAGTGTCTCAGCAGTGCCCACGCCCAGTCCACTTGGAGGTCCGGTTGAATCTTTATCTAACACATACTCAAATCTGGATGCTTCTCTCGTGTCCACTACTAACACCCTGTCTAGGGCACCATCATATATCCCCTGGGCTCTAGTAATAGATTCCTAACTAGTTTCTCTGCTTCCTAGCTTGCCTTCGGATAATCCATCTTCCATATAGCTGCAGAACATTCTTTTAAAATCATAAATCAGATAATTTATACCCCTGCTTAAAAATCCTTAAGAGGCTTCCCAGTGCATTTAGAAAACATCCCAAATCTTGGCTGTAGCCCAAGATGACATGTGATCTGACCTCATCTCTTGTTCACAATGCTGTGGTCCTTTTGACCTTCTTAAGTTTCCTCACATCCAGGTGTTCCTGCTTGAGGGCCTTTACATTTGAAGTAATCTCTGTCTGAAATATTTATTTCCTCAGATCTTTAAGTGGATGCTTCCCTCATGCCATTGACTTTTTTTCCCCAAGAGAAAATAACCAAATTTAATGCATACATATGTATGGGAGCCCCACATATATGAGGGAATCAGAGACCCCACATGCACAAGAGATCAGAGTTGGAAAGGAAATATGGGTGTGTTCGACATGCTGAGCTACGTATGAGTAAGGTGCCCTGGGGCCTTCAGAAGGTCATCGCAGGATGTTAGGGAGAGCAGAGGTTTAGTAAATAGAAAACTTCCCTGCCCTGTACATAGGTCAGAAGAGGTTGTCTCTGATCTCCTGTTATGGGTAAGGCCCCTGATTTAAGCTCTTCTAGGTAGTTAAGGGGGGTGGGGCAGACGTTTCTTTTGAATCTGTGGCTAAAGTTGCCTTTAACTCAGAACAATCGGCAAACCACAGAGGCACATCTTGGGGTGATTTGTTCTGAACCTCCACAGTTCCCTCCTCTGAAGTTTCCCCGAAAGCTTCACATTCCAGAAGTTGACTTGGTACCTCATTAAACCGTCCTCAGTCTTGAGAATGTGTTCGGTTCGGTTAAACAGTTGGGCCTCACTTTAGGAAGTGGTGATGCAGGTAGGCTCCCAAAGATAAACCCGTGGTGCAAACTATCAGGTAGGCATCTCTATGGAACCAAAAGGAAAACAAAGGTAAATGATTGGAGCAGACAGTAATCACAGTTTCTGAGTTCGGGAGGCAGCCAGTCAAGATTTCTAGATTGCTAACTCGAATTGCCTTAATTTCCAGTTCAGTTTTGTCTACTCAGAGAGGCTTTTCTTGTCAGTCCACGAAAACTGTCCCCTAACCCCATCACTGTCACACTTAACAGCATCAGTACTGTCTGTCCAAAGCTCTTGGACGTTTGCACTTTTCATCGTCAGTGTCTCCAACCAAAAAGTAACTGTGGCAACACAGAAATCCTATCTGTCCTCTTTCTGCTCTGTCCCTAGTACCTCTGTACAGAGTAGGTGCTTGATAATAAATTTTGAGTTAATTAACTTCTTTATAGCTCAGTCTCATTCTAATGGTGTGTGGGGCTCATAGGAGAACATAAAGCATTTGAAGTGTTAGGTCAATGTTAAGTAACGTAATTATGTTATATTATAAGCCCTTCCTCTCAGAGTTTCCAGAATTGGGTTCGTGTTCTCTCTCTCCTGGGTTCTCTTTTTACTTAGTACTGAGAAAAGTGATATAGCTAGTGGAGAAATGATGAGGACCAGGAATGGAACTCAAGAGACTGGTATTGTCCTCCCTCCCCCACAGTCAGGAACCACCGGGATGGGAGGTGAGGGGTGTCCATTCCTAGCCAATAAAGCAAAAAGAGAAGGGGCCTAGGGGCACCCACCCCACACTTCACTGTGCCTCCTTATAAAAACGCTGGAACACTTTCCTATGCGATGGTTTCTCTTTTCATCACTGGTGCCTGGATGACCTAAGGGCCTCTAATTTTCTGCCCTCAGCTGTGTCTTGGAGTTAAGTAGTTCTGGGCCACTGATCACAGGATCCGTCCGCCAGGAAGAAGGTATGGGGTTAGTGCTTCCACTGCAGGGTCAGTCTTGCCAGGGAAAGTGGGAGGGGCCTTGAGGGGTGTTTCTCTTAGGACACTCCTGCTGCCTTATCTTTTGCAGACGACAGCCACATGTGGAGAACTTCTGCACCTACTACCACAGGCAAGGGGGGCCATGAGGGTGTCTGGTTAACCTCTGGCTCAGGCCTCCAGGTTTAAATAGCTTTCCAGTCATCTGGTAAGCTCGGGCGCCCCCCTGTGGTTTAGACTGGAACTGGGTTTACCTTAGGGGAAGGTGATCAGTTCAGAGTAGAGGAAGAACATCTATTGTCTTGCTACCCAGAGTGAGGTTGGGCCCACTCACCAACAGCACCAGCATTTCAGGTCTCACTCCACAGCTATTTTGTCAGAGTCTGCCCTTTAACAAGATCTGCACATTTCAGGCTGAAAGGCACTGCTCCATCAGCTCCCAGGAGGGCCCTGGAAGCCCTTCTCATTCTATAGAGAGATGCTGATGTCAGCTCCCAGGTAGTGTCTCTCCTTAGGGGCTGGAGAGATGGGATCAGCCTGGTCCCATTTCCATACTCTTGACCACTTCCCGAAGCATGTTCCCCACCAGCACCCTTGGTCCTCCCTTGGTCTCTGGATCATCCTGTTGGAGCCCAGGCAGCAGGGCCGAGTGCCAGAAGCTTCACGTGACTCAGCTGTCTCCTCCAAGAGCTCACAACGTTCATCTTTTAAAGCTGTTTGATAAAGCACACTGCGTATGCAGCAGAAGGCCTGAGCTGTGCATTCTCTGCTCTCCTTCCCGAGGCACTTGAACTCCAGGTGGTAGAGGAAGTGGCCCAGTTACATAAACCCCTATTATGGGGTTACCCCAAGAATTCAGGTCTAGTTCTCCCAGTCCCTCCAACATTCTGCACCATGCCTCCCTCAGATTGCTTCACAAAACCATCTGGCTATAAGTTAAATATTCTCTGGGAAGCTTAGGTTCCCCCAAACAATGTACCTTCTTGCACGAAGTCTGGATCCCACTTCGGAGCCAGCAGTAAAAGGACTGTTGAATTAAAGATCAGAAACCCCAGAACTTCCTTCTGTGTCCCTGCAGCCCTGCAACCTCAGGAGGAGAGTTGCCAACAGGTGTGTCAAGCTTGCCCTTCCTTTCCCAGGGCGAGGTAGTGTGGCTGGTAGCTGTGTGTGCCTGGGAGCTTTGCTAACTAGGAAGCACTTTTGTTTTGGTAACTGTGAATGGATTTTTTAAAAAATATAAGCGATTGCTATTGTAACTTAAAAAAGATAATGTCTAGAGGAAACTCAAGGGTCTACAATGCTCACCAAGCCCGGCAGGCCGGTGCCGTCCCCCAGGTTGGATGTACTCTGGGCGGGAGCATGTGCCTGCGTGAGGACGCTCAGCTCATCCGCCTGGAGCCTCAGGGAGGCTGTGGGAGTGTGTGCTGTTGTTGGGGGCAGGGAGCGCTCCTGTGTCCTGCGGGCTAGCGTGCATGTGGCTCATCTCTTACCGTGTCCCGAGGCCTGAGTTCCAGTTTGGTGGCCTTGAGCACATCCCCCAGACCTTCCTGAACCTATCTCCTCCCTTTTAAATTAGGGAGTTGGGCTGGTTGATTTCTAAGCTCTCTTCCAGCTCTGTCACACTAAGCACCCAGGGGGAGTGTGGGAGCCTTTTGCTGTGGGCTTGACCCTCAGGCTTGGTTTCTGGGTCTCCTTGTTCCCGTGGGTCAGCCGCTCTCCTTGGTGACTCCCCATGCCGGCTTTGTACCTGAGTTGTTGCTCGCCAAAGAGCTGGAGGTAGGCTGTTTGGAAATTAACTCTCACTGACTGAAAATGCAGGAAGCTCAAGTGTGAAACTCAACTCATCAAAAAGAAAAAAAAACACACACACAGAGCAAGAAACCACAGGGCCTATCAGCCTGTCGTCATCAAGCAGACTAGAATAGTGCAGAGAACTCTAGGCAGAGAGGAAATGAACTTGAGAGCAGGGGGAACACGCCGCGGGGCAGAGAGGAGAGAAAGAGGGCGGCAGTGGAAGGAGCGCCGGCTGCAGTGCCGGGCACCGCGATGGTGGGAGGATGGCAGACGCGGTGAAACAGGGCTTCCTGTACCTTCAGCAGCAGCAGACTTTTGGAAAGGTAGGAGGGGCGAGGATGGCCTGCAAGGAATTTCCAGGGAGGAGGGGAGTGTGGCAAATGTCCCCCAACCCTTGTGGGATGGTGGACACTGTGCCATCCACCAAGGCAGACCCAGAGCTGAACTTGGGAGGGGTCCTCCTTCACAGCTGCTTGTTCCCCCAGGCAGGCCCCACACTGCACTCTCTGCTGACGCTGCTCCCCCACCCCCTGGGGAGGGGGCGGTAAAGGGAGGCTCTAACTCCCTCTCTTACCTCACTTGCCCTATGGTGACTTCTTCTCATGGGGACACCGTGGAAGGGAATGAGAGAAGCAGCAGAGAGGGTAGTTCAGGACTGCAGTGGGGGGTCCTTCCTTCTCCCCCGCCCCGGAGCGGGGCAGGTTTGGCTGGTGTAAGCTTGAGTGGAGAGCCCCAGTGTGTCCGACCTCCTTCTCCTTCCCTGGCCTCCTTGAAGCAGGAAGTCCTCTTTCTCCCAACTGACCCACACTGGACACCCCCCCTCCCCCTTTCCCCTTCCCCTCTTCTCTCCCTTCCTCCCTTTCTACCATCCTGTCAAGAGATGAGGTGGGAAGGTTCAGGAGGGTTGATTGAAGGTCTTGGAGGGAGGGCCTTCTACAGGTTTGGGCCCTGGTGCTGCCCTCCCCACCCCTCCTCTGGGCCTCAGGGACTCACAGGCTTTCTGCCTCTAGGCGTGGACGCCCCCGGGCTGGGAGTGCCTGGCCCTCAGTCAGCCCTCCCTGTGCTGCCTCTGCCTCCAGCGTTCCCTCTGCCGTCATCTCAGGCCTCTCTCCGGGTTGCTTGCAGTGGATCTCCAGTTCCAATGCTTTCTGATTCCTCAGGCCCTGTTTGTTTTCTTCCTGGGCTCTTTACTACTCTTCCCCACCCCAACTGGCTGCCCCAGTCCCTTCCCATGGTTCCACCGCTCCTCTTTGGTCACCATCTCTTCATCTCTGGTTGGCTCCCTCTCGGCACCCCCTTGCCATGCATCTGGGTTCAGAAATGGCGCAGGTTTGGGGCTACGCTGTACGGACAGCCTGGCTGTGCCTCCCGGCTGGAGCTCCAGGACGGCCCGGAGAAGTCGCGCCGGGGAGAGGCTGCCCGAAGGGTGATCCGCCTCAGTGACTGTCTGCGGGTGACTGAGGTCAGTGGGGAGGCCAACAGCCCTAAGGACACCAGCGCCTTCTTCCTGGAGACCAAGGAGCGCCTGTACCTGCTGGCGGCCCCCACAGCTGAGCGAAGCGACTGGGTGCAGGCCATCTGCCTCCTAGCCTTCCCTGTGAGTTGTGCGTGGGTGCAGAAAGGGCAAGGGGGTGGGGGCAGTCAGTACTTGTGGTGGGCAGGTGTTGTAAGAGCCAAGGCCAGGGTTTTGGGGGTGGCTCCTCCGTGGGGGCGACCTCGATCCAGAATGCAGACGGGGCAGCAGGCTGAGCGTGCCCTAAAAGAAAGCGTGGGCCTGAGGTGGGGCTTGGACTTGGTGACAGTGCTGAGAGCCTGGCCTTCTCCCCAGGGCCAGAGGAAGAAGCTGTCGGGGCTGGAGGGGCAGGGCAGCCGGCCCCGCATGGAGGAGAATGAATTGTACAGCACTGCGACCACAGGTGAGGGGCCGCCTGCTGTCCCCGGGCGCTGTGGGGCCCGTGGGGCGGAGGTGTGGGCTAGCCTGCTGGCCGCCTCGCCTTTGTGTCTGGACTCTTCCTGCCTGTGGCTGTCTGCTGCCCGGCCAGCCCCCTTATCAGCCTCTCTGCATCGCTTCCGGGCGTGGCCCAAGGTGGAGCTCCCTGCCCGCCCTGACTGTCAGCCCTTCACCCCGATGAGCTCCCTCTTGCCGGCCCTGCTGGTGGGGTAGGGCAGGGCTGAGGGGCTTGCTGAAGGTGCTGCTTTGAACCCTCTGTTGTTAGGACCTGAGCAACTTCTAAAAAGAAAAAAAGAAAGGCTTTCTTTCTGTGGATTGAAGGTGTTCTGTGACAGGGAGCTTTTTGCTGACAAGGCAACCCCCCCCCCCCCCCTTGCGGTCTGTCTGGTCTTGGGTGGGTGTGTGGGAAGAGAAGGAGGAGGATGGGGGGATGACGCTCCAGGCCTCACCCACAGTGGGCGAGGGGCTGGCAACTGTGAGGGCAGGGTGGGGTGCACCTGTGGCTGGGACAGGGTGAGTGGGGAGGTGGCTGGGTTGATAAGACGGAAAAGACAGGGCTGTGGCTCTGGCGACAGGGTAGGAAGGATGTGGGCACGAGGTCGGGGTGCATGTGGCCAGGTCAGGATGCCTACCAGGGGAGGGAGAGGTATGTGGCATTTGGGGGAGCAAATGACACTGTTTCTAGCAACCTCTGGCCCCCTACTCATTGAGAACAGGGCATAGTTGAGGCCAGCGAATAGCATTCTCTCCCCTCTCTCCCCAGTGGCCCCCTGCAAGGAGTTTGCTGTGACCGTGAGACGCACGGAAGCCAGTGAGAGGTGCCAGCTCCGGGGGTCCTATACCCTCCGGACTGGAAAGAATGCCCTGGAGCTGTGGGGTGGCCCAGAGCCCCACACCCAGGTGTACGACTGGCCCTACAGGTTCCTGCGGCGCTTTGGGCGTGACAAGGTGAGCAGGGGCTCAGCAGGTGGGTGGAGAGAAAGGATGAGCGATGGGAGAAAAGAGATGGTGGGGAGAGGTGCAAGGGGCCCTTCGAGGAAGAGACAGAGGGAGGAGGGAGGAAAGAGGAGACAAAGGCCAGAAGGAGGGGATGGGAAGGGAACCAGAGGAGGGGGGTGAAAGCAAAGGAGCAGGTGGGAGGGAAGGTAGAGGAGGGCGGAGGAGGGAAGGAGACCAGGAGAAGCGGAGCAGCTGGAGGTCAGTGGTTGCGGGTGCTCCTGAGGATGAAGTGCGGGCCCAGTGGGCCCAGCTCCACACGTGGATGGATGGGAGGGGGATGAAGGGAGTGGAGAAAGAGGTGAGAGGGGCTTTGATGGTAAGGAAAACATGGAGGGAGGGAGGCAGAGAGGAAACAGCTCAGGGAGAGGGCTCCAACAGGTCCCAGTGGAGGGAAGTTGGAGGTGCTGGGTGTGAGTTTCGGAGCTGGGTCCAGGAGAATCAACCCTGCAATGTGGCCTAGCCAGTCACCCGCCTTTCCCCCTCGTCCCAGGTAACCTTTTCCTTCGAGGCAGGCCGGCGGTGCCTCTCTGGAGAGGGCAACTTTGAGTTCAAAACCCATCAAGGCAACGAGATCTTCTTGGCCCTGGAAGAGGCCATCTCTGCTCAGAAGAATGTGGCCCCTCCTGGGCCCCAAACCCAGCTAGCCACAGGGCCAGCGGCGCAGCCCCGGCCAGAGAGCCCCTACTCCCGGCCCCATGACTCACTGCCACCACCTTCGCCCACAGCCCCGGTGCCTAGCTCCCGGCCGCGGGGCCCAGAGGGAGAATATGCAGTGCCCTTCGATGCGGTGGCCCGTAACCTGGGGAAGAGCTTGAGGGGCATCCTTGTGGTCCCTCCCCAGCCCCAGCCCCCCGCTGACCCTCTGTATGACAGCATTGAGGAGCGCCCGCTCTTGAGACCTGACCACATATACGATGAGCCTGAGGGAGTGGCGGTCCTGTCCCTGTATGACAGCCCGCAGGAGCCCCAGGGTGAAGCCTGGAGGAGGCAAGCCACTGCAGATGGAGACCCCAGTGGCCTCCAGCACACTTACCCAGTGGGGAAGAACTGGCCACAGGAAACTGAGTATGACAATGTCGTACTTAAGAAAGGCCCAAAGTGATGGTGGGCTGAGGAGTTGGGGACCCCACGGAATTTAACAGTGCTGAGGTGGGCCTCTATGCACCAGGAGGGGCGGGAGGCTGGTGAGGAGGAGGAGCATGATGGGGACCACAGGCCTCCCTTCTGGTTTCTGCTGATGACGCCTGCCCACTGTGCCACAGGTACCTACCCCTGCTCCTCCCACACTCCTAGGCTCCAGCTGCCTTAGTCTGGTCTGAGGAATTGTCCCTCAGGGTCTGCTGGGTGAGTCACCGCCCAAAGCAGGAAGTGCACTCTGAAGAGACCCACCTCCCTCCTACTCCTTTCCCACTTCCTCTTGTTTCTTTCCCGGGTCTAAGGGAGCCCCAGGCATCTAGGGCACAGAACAGAAGGATGTCAGCTAAATGCCTGGCTTGTGCAGGCCTTCTGCCTGCTTATGTCCCCTTCGGAGGACAGCTCTGGTGGGTGGCTGCAGGGCCCTGCGGGTTTTGGACTCCCCTGTGTCATTAAAAGTTCCCAAAAAGCTTGTGTGTGGCACCAGTGCTGTGGAGGTGGAGGTGGAACAGCCACAGCCTCATGGGGACTGGACGCTTCAATTGGCCACCACCTGTACCTCCTCTCCCAGCTGCACCGTCCTCTGGGGGCCTAGGCTGGGTCCCAAGCACCTGAGCCGGGGATCTGCAGAAGTTGGGGCCCCCGCAGGAAAAGGTTCAAGCATCTCTAACCCTTTGCTGGTGTAGGGCCAACATCAGAAACAGTGTGGGGAAGTGGGGTGCGTGTGAAGAGCTGGACCAGAGGACGGGAAAGAGCTGGCAGTTCCGAGCGTCTTCTGTGCCAGAAGGAGGGTGGACCCCTTTCAGCTCCTTGCCTTCCTCGAGACCTGCCCTCTTTGTAAAATGAGGGCTCCCACCACATGGGCTCCGAGAACCCTTTCCACCCCATAATTCCCCATTGGCCCTTGCATCCCGTGTCCCCGCAGGTCGGGGCCTGTGCACTGTCTTCCTCAAAACCTGTTTCCTGGAAGGTAGGTCTGCACATTTCTGCTGCCAGCCAGTCAGCCAGGGTTACGGAGCACCGTCTGTAGGCTCTGGACCGTCATGGCCTTGAGCCGCCTACAGCCCAGAAGGGGCTGAGACAGGGGCACAGACATCTATCCTGAGAGAGGGACTAGTGCCACAAGGCGATTCAGGGCCTTGGATCAGAGGAGATACCTCTGGGTTCACTGGAGAACCAAGACAGGCTTCCTGTGGAAGGTGGCATTTAAGGGGGACCTTCGGCGGGGGGTGGGGGGGCTTGATGACAATGAAAGAGATGTGGAGAGAGCATCCTGGATAGAAAGGCCAGCGTGGGTGAGAGGGCGGACGCTCTCAGGAAATAGCTGTGTGTTTCGAGTGGAGGGCACGCAGCAGCCTAGTCGGGAAGGTGGGCTCCAGCCGATTTGCAGAGGAATGTGTGCCTAAGAAGGGAGGTGGGACAATGCTTCTGTGTGGAGTCCCTCAGGAGCCGCACACTAGGCCAAAGGCACCTTGGAGAGGGACTAGGTGCCGGGTGGGCAGGGGCCTCCGTGTGAGGGGAGTTCAGAAAGGACTGCGGGCCCAAAAGATACTGTAGAGGCAGGGCCTGCAGACCCTGGAGTCACACTGGATGTTGAACACAGAGAAATAGGGTTTCCAGAGGGATTCGGATTTGGGTTTGGGGAAGCCCAAACTTAGTTTCTGATGTGTTCAGGTTAAGACGGCTTTACTCTATCCAGCCAGAGGCGTGCCAAAAGCAGCTGGCGAGGGGTTCTCCACTGGGAGAGAGGTGAGATAGAGACCTGAAGATCACCAGGCAGCCTCCCAGGTGTGCTGTGATGTTAAGACGTATCTCTCAGTGCCTCTGCCCGCATTAAAGGAATCTGAGGCATTTTCAAGCAGGCTGGAGACAGGGGAAGCCTTCTGGAAGCCCTGGCTCCTTTTGTCTGTGCCAGTGGGCTGTCCCTGCTGCCACCACCCAGCCCTAGCCCCAGAAGACCCTGCCTCTGAAAGGTTTCATGTACTTCCGAGTCCAGGCTTGGCGAGGTGGGACTTGGCGGGGCCCTCAGGCAAGGATGCTTCCTTTCCGGTTTCTGTCGAGAGCAGTTGAGGTGGATGTTCCAACTCATCCCAGCAGGGGGCAGTGTTAGCCTGTGAAAAAGGCTCTCAGGTGCTTGTCTGCTGTAAGGCCTGGGAATGGAGGGTATAGCTTGAGGAATCTGCATTTCAGAACTTCTTCCTTCAGATACTCAGAATCCTCTCTCCTCCTCCTCAAGATCCCGGGACTTCTGAATTCTTTGTTCTGGTGCTACCAGCTTCGTTGGAAAGGGGAAGTGGTGGATTGGGGCTGTAGGGAGAGTCAGGTGAGGGCTGCCAAGAGGGGAAGTGGAACATTTGGGGAACTTGGAAAGGGTAATGAAAGTCCTTGAGGCCGTTGTTGAGGACGCTGACCACACTGCCAGGGCTTTCGCAGAAGACTGGACCAGGCGGGCGGGTCGACCGCACCATTGCCGGTGAAACATGCATCATCTCTTAGTTCATTCCTCCTACGATTCCCACCACCCGCCTGGAACCCCCTCGCAGAGGGGCTGGTGGAGAGGTTTGCTGGGTGGAGACATTCAAAGGCGTGAGTCATGGGGATCTGCCTCCTCAGACAAAAGTACAGAGGTAAAGCCCTCCCTCCTTACAGTGTTTCTGCCACCTTGGGTCGAGGGGCAAATTCACAGGTCAGGAGACAGACTGGTTTCCACAGGGACAGGGCAAAGTAAGCCCAAGGACTGAGAAAGGCTCCTCAGCCCCAGGGTCTGTCTGCTATCTGCAGCTGTTGATTCCAGGGACGCTGTTTCCATTTGCTAACTATTAATGCAGAGGCAACTTCAGGGCAGGTAAGAACTGCCCTTCGACTGGTGCCCGTCATAGAGCTGTGCACCAAGGGTCACATAACTGCGTGTGTGCACACACAGGCACACGGCGTCACTGTCCCTGCCCCTTTTCTTCCCTCTCTCTTTTGCCTCCTCTTGTATTTTCTTTTTCCAGAGTATATGAATGGGGTGTGAGTGTGTGTGAGTGTGTGTGTTGGCCTGCAGTCCACCTGGAAGCCTGCTCCCAGGCCAGGGCCCCCTGGAGAGCTCCAGCCTCAGAGCCTCAGAGTGAACCAAGGCCCAGACTACCTGCGCCTCTCTGTTCCCTCGGCTCCTCCCTGATGGCAGTGTGCAAGCTGTTGCTGCCACCACCTTTGAGCTGTGATGCTAAGCAGCCTCCAACCTCCTGCCTCATGGGTGCTGATTCAATTAGCCAAGGTGCCCACCTCCTGCCAGGGCCATTTATAAAATCAGCTGGGGCAGATGGAGGGCAGGGCTGGGGAGGTTGGTGAGCTGGGTGGGGAGGCAGAAGATTGGGGGAGGCTGGTAGGGGCATCTGGTCTGATTAGCCATCAGGCTGGCTTTCCTGGACAGGCAGCGGAGCGTCATTGCCAGGCTCCAATCCTCAGCTCCCAGCCCCGTCTGATGGCAGCTGGCGCAGAGCAGGATCCATCCGTCTCCAGGCTCTCTTCCTAGCTCTGTCCCCCACCCCCACCTCTGGAGCCCTCTCCTTGACACCATCAGCTCCTGGATCCCTGGGCCAGAGGTGGCTGGTGTATGCAGGAGGAGTGAAGTGGGTAGCAGGGGGTTCTGAGGGATTTGTGGGGAAGTTGGAGTCCCAGGGTTGGGTTGAGTAATTCTGGGACCTGCACCCCAGGGCGGGGGCAGCCTGTGCACTCAGGAGTCTGATCAGAGACTTCGGCCTGGGGGGTGGACTAAAGGTATGCCTGGGGGGCAGCAGCATTTGGGAAAATAATGTTCTTGAGTTCGTACAGCATTCTCTCATGTACAGGCTGCTCCGGGGGCAGTTTGGTGTGGTCAGTTAGGCACACAGACTGGAGCCTGGCTCTCTGTGTTCAACTTCTGGCTCTGCCACTTGCTGGCTGTGTGTCTCTGTGCACCTGTTTCCACCTCTGATAATAGTAATGTGTTGCCAGAGGCTTGCTGTGAAGACGAAGTGAGTGAGTAAAAGCACACCCTCTAGAACAGTGCGCGGCACCCCCAGAGTTCCACCGAGCTCCGCGGTCTCACTCCACCTGCCAGGGGCTCTGCCAGGCCAGCAGTGCAGGGCAAGATGTGCCTTTTTACAGGCAAGGGAATGGAGACGTAGACAAGCAGAGTCCCTTATCTGTGGGGGCAAACTCAGACTTTGTGGAAGTGGGAGGACCTGCTTGGGGAGGAAAGGTAGGATTTTGATAGGAAGAAGGAAAATTGGAAAAGTATTCCAGGAGAGGTGAGGGAGCAACATCAAAGGCCTTTCCGATAAAAGATGGGTGGCTCCTGGCTGGGGGACCTCCGCATAGCTGGGCAGAGCAGACGTGCCCACCCTGTGATGCCCAGAAATGGGAGAGCTTGGAAGGCAAGCTGCTTTCTAGACTAGAAGGCCTTTGGCTGGAAGCAAGGCTGGGGAGCCAAAGCCACAGAGCAGATTTCTTCCTTCATCTGAGCTGCTCGCTGCATCCACTCCAGGCCCTGCAGCTGGTACACGGGCCCGAGGCAGACTCCCTGCTGGGCAGGAGCTCCTGGTGGTCCCACTGGCCTTGGCCCACCAACTGGTGTGATCAGTGTGTGTGCAGCCTGGGGCCCACCCGTCCCCCCTGTGCCCATCTCCAGACCCGGAGAGGGAGGCTGGGCGGTGGGGCACGCAGGAGCAGAGAGCAGTCTGAAGGAGGTTTGCCTTCTCTCCCACTAGGCTGCACCCATCCCATGGGCTGGGTTCATTCTTTACCCGGTGTATCATTGTACCTGCAGCACCTAACGCAATGCCCCGCACGGAGTCCGCAGGCTCGGATAACTCTCTCTTGATGGAAAGAATAAAGGAAGCCCATTTTACTTGGAATGGGGGAACACAGGTGCTCCCCAACACGCAGTGATTTGTGGAGCCCTGGGAGGATTCTCCGTCCAGGGAAGGTCCCCCTGACTCCAGGAATCCCTTCCTTAGCTCTGGGGCCTGCCTTTTCACTCGCAGCAGGGCTCTTTTCAATACCGACGCCCCCGCCCCGGCAAAGGGGCGGGCCTGGACTTGCCGGAGGCAGGCGGCCCCTGGGGGGCGGGAAGGAGGGGCTGAAGGCCGGGAGCTGGGTCTGGAGTAAGGAGGTCCGCTGGTGCTGCGCCCTCTGCCTCCTGAAACCCGGGCAGCCAGGCCTGCGGGTGCAGGAGGCACACACAGGGCCCCGGGCTCAGGTCACACTTCCCTGCAGGCCAGATCCGGAACGGAGCCGGGAACTGGCAGGTTCCCTTGTCGATGCCCGCCTGCCCGCCCGGCTCCGAACCCGCGCTGGGGAAACCCCTTTCCCTTTGGCGTCTCAAGGGGCAGAGTGTCTGAGCCCGGTGAGGCCTCAGCAACCTTTCGGCCTGAGTCCTTATCTTCCACTTAAGGAAACTGAGGCCAAATTCATTTTTAATCCTGCTCAGATGTATTTATATTTTACTAGAATTTGTTTCCTGTTGTGCTTAATGCAAAGGAACAAATCACTGATGGGGAGACTGGCAATGTCCTCAGGGAGGTCATTTTTGACCTTCTATGTGGGTAGGGGAGGGGCAGAGGGAGGGCTGTACCATCTCTAAGCAAGGCTTTTTTCCTTTCCCTGATGTCATGTGGGGGATGAAAAAATATTGACACTTTTCCTTGGGCCTTCTGAGTTCTAGGCTGGGCTAATAACAAAATTAACAGGAGAAAAACCAGTTTAATACATGCACATGGGAGATTCACATAGACACGATAAATCCATGAGAATTCCAAAGACAGCGAGGCAACATTGGGTGTATAAGACATTTGGGGCAAAGCAGAAAAGGAAGGGAATGGGGTGTTAGACTTCAGAAGTGAGAATGGGAGATTTGAGGAGGGAGCTGAGGAAGAGCGGAGCACACAGGGCAAGAAATCCTTGCCAGGGACTCAGAGGCCATGGTGGGCCGCCTGCCCGAAACCCGCTTGTTTACCACACTTAATTCTGGCCTCTTGAGGGGCTGGTCTGTGAAGGAAGGACTAGCCTCTCGATCTCGGCAAGCCCTGGGGTCGGGGGAGCTGCTTATTTTGAGGGGTGTGCAAGAGCCCTGGGACTGTCCTCTGTTCTTGCCCGCCTCCTCCTCCACCACGTAACACCCCAACAGCCACGGAGCTCTTGGGGCCCCGCGGAGGGGAGTGTGCGGAGCCAGCCCTCTGGAAGGCCACCACCTGGAAATGTTCCCTGGGCTGCAGGAGGAAGGAGTGAGTGGAGCCAGCAAGCTCTGGACCAGCCAAAATGAGTGGGGAACACCGTGCTTCGTCACCTCACAGGGCTCATTACTCAGCCTTAATCTGGGGCATCTCTCTCTTTTTCACACCAAGATCTGGAGGGAGCAGCGTAGCCGTGTGGGGTGTCAGTAGTCACTCTGCAGCAGAAAGTCAAGGCTTGGGATAGTGTTGTGGGGAGAAGGGAGGGAGAGTGGGGAAAGGATGGTGGGGAGAGCATAGCACAGGTGGGCAAGGACCTGTTTCAGAAGGTGTCTGGTCTCCTTCTCTTATATTTCTCCATCCATTTCTCCTCCCTCCCTCCCTCCCTTCCTCATTCCATCACAGGGTCATCTCTGGCCAGGTAAGGGGTTACAGAAGGAAGGACAAGCTCCTGCCTCAGGAGCCTAGAGGAGAGACAGAGATGATCCAGGCGGGGTGTGTTCTGTGCTCAGGGTCTGCCGACACAGCACCGGGTGCAGGTGTCCAGCTTTAGAGACGAGGCCTGGCTCTACTTGGGCCTTGGGAAGGCTTTCCAGGGCAGGGGGGTGTAGCGCAGCCCCTACACTGGGGGAGGAGAGAGGGTGCTCTGGGTGGAAGGACAGTTTGGTCACTAGAAGGAATGTACCGTCAATGTGGTAAGTGAAGGCACAACGTGATCACAACCTGAAGGGCCGCCCCTGTCAGGAGAGCACCTGGCGAAGGAAGGACTTGGCGGGTAGGACAGCAAGGAGGCCCTCAGCAGGCCTCTTGAGAGCTGTGCTCCTCACTGGCAGATCCCCATAGGACAAGGGACACTGTCACTAGAGCAGGGGAGGGCTGAGGGACCCTAGTGATTATGGATCCAATCCTTTCCTTTACAGCTATGGAAACAGGCTTGAGGGGCTGAGAGCTACTCAGGGCTTTAGGAGCTGCACACAGGGAGCTGTCCCTCCCCTGACTCAGCTCCAGTGTGCCTGCAACAGACAGACAGACAGACAGTGGTAGAATCTGAGTAACCCACACTAGGGGTAGGAAATGGGATGCTCTCATTTGCAGCACTTGCCACTTTCCAGGGTGTAAACATTCCTGCTGCCAACTGATGGCTCTTGGTGCCAACTCAAAGCCAATGAGAGTCTACAATTCTTGGTGCAGTGAAGACAGAAACTTTGTGGCAAAACAGCTCAACTGTGATACAGCATGGTTATAGAACAGTTCCAGAGCCAGGCCCCGCTCTGGCTGGGCAGTGCTACTTTTTGATGGTCCATCCTGCTTTTCGCCCATCTGCTTTGTGCTGCGTGCTGAGCTGAGACAGCTTCTGGTGGTGGTGGTGGTGGTTCAGCTCAGCCAGGGAAACAAAGTCTTCATTCTCTGGTGGAAAGGGAAAATACCCTCTCAAAGAGCAAGAGGGGAGCTGGCTTATATGGACAGGAGTCCCCAGCCCTGCTCCTTGATTGGTTCTTCCTCATGCAGATGAGGACTTTAAATTCTCACAGTTTGATTGGTCCAAAAGGCACTGTCCTGATCAGTCAGAATAGAGCCACTCTGATTGGCTGGAACTGCACAGCTCTGATTGGATGGGGAAAGCTCTGTCTTATTGGCTGAAATAGGACTCCAGGAGCTCCTTTATGAGGGCTGGCTCAGTGGGGAAGACACACAGTGCAGAGGCAGGCAGTCTAGAGCATAGGCGTCTCCATGAAGTGCAGGTTGCCTGAGAGGCCCCCTGTGCAGAAATGGTTGCTAGACTCTGTTTTCTGTTTGTTTGTTTTGTTTTGTTTAGCCCAGGTACCAGAGTCCTTCTTAGAAGGTGTCTTTTTATCTCAGGGTTCACACCACTAAGACCACTTTCAAGATAGTGGTAGACAGCAGCTGGCTTGTAACTCCCCTGAAAATCTCCCCATGGGCTCTCAGTGTGGATCAACCCCAGTGCAGCCAGCCTCAGGCCCCAGTCCTTCCCGACACTGCAGGGAGCTCCCGTCTCCCTTCCCCTGCCGCCTCGCTCACCGCCACAGAAAAGACTAGGTTCACATAAAAGGGTGTGATTTGAAAGTTCTCAACTTGTGAGGTTTGAAAACTGCTTTATTTCCTCTGCTCAAAAAGAAATAATATTAAAAGATTCATGGAGTGCTTCCCACTATAACAATTTCTGGAAGGGACCACTGTGATTTAGTTCAAACCATTAGTTGGTTTTGCAGATATGGAAAGTCCGCCCCAAGGGCGGAGGTTCTGGCCTGATGGCACAGCCAGTAACTCAGAAGCCATGAACCCTATCTCAGGGCCCCTGGTCCCTGGCTCTCCCTCCTGCGGCATCTCAGCTCGCTTCCAGGTTCAGCGGGGTGGATTCAGGCAAACGAGAAAAAGGCATGATGGAGCTTGGCTTTGCCACACACCAGCCTGTGGCTTTGAGCCAGATGCCTTGAGTCTTAGCTTCATCGTTTTAAAATACGGATCTCATTAATACTCGCCTTCTGCATCTCTCATGGGGTGTTGTGAAGACCAAAGGAGATAAATGGGCAGCAAAGTACATCCAAAGGAAGGAAATACAAGTAGCTCTTAAATGTGTGTGACGATGTTCAATCCCATTCAAAATAAGTGAAACGCAAGTTAAAATTACACCGATAAATATTTTTTTCAGCTATCAGATTGTCAAGATTCCAGCGTTTGGTAACACTTAGTGGAGAAGTTGTGAGGACACGCGCACGTTTATATTTCTCATGGAGCCTCCACGGAGGACCATTTGGCAAGAGCCACCAACACTATAAATACTCCTATCTTCTGACCCAGCAATTCCACTTCTGGGAACGTGTCCTATCGACATGTTTGCCTGAGTGCGAAGGGTCTGTGTTTATGGCTATTTGTGGCAGTGTTGTTTGAGGTGGGAAAAGGTTTGAAACATTGTAAATGTCCGCCGAGAGGGGTCTTTGGGAGACGTGGCTCAGCCACACAAGGGGAAGCTATGCAGCTGTAGAACGGAAAGAGAAGGAAGCTTTGGACTGATGTGTAAGATATCGTCAAGTGAGGAAAAGCACGGAACAGGATGCACGTGCAGGGGATGGAGGAGTGTGTGCGGTGCGGACCTCGGACCTCGGACCTCGTGAAGCTCTGGAAGGGCCTCTGACGGTGGTTAGCTGTGGGGGGTGAGGGTGGGGTCTCGAGGAAGTAATGGAGAGTCATCACAGAGGAAAAGGTTTTCCTTTTAATGTACATATTTTACTTTTTGAATCATGTGAGTATATTAACAATTCAAAAATGTAAACTAAAAATGGCTTTGTACACTGTAAAGCTCCAGTTACCTGGGCTATAACTAATATAAAAATGAGCTAAATGGCATGACGAGGACCAGGGTCTGTGGGGCGAGGGGGCAAAAGGAGAATGCCAGGAGTTGTGGGGAGGGCAAGAGCAGCTGAAGTAGGGGGTGTTCAAGGAAAAGAGGAAAAGCGTTCCTCCCCGTCTCACTGGAAAGTGGTTGGTCAGCAGGACATGGAGGGCCGGGGGTGGGGGTGAGGACCGATGGTCTTGCCAGGATTGGTCAGATGGGTGGTTGTCTCTTGTTTGGGTCGTGTTGCCAAGGCGCCCCGTTTCTCAGCAATGCCGCTCCCAGGCCGTGGCAGGGAGGGCTGTGCTGGGCTGGAGAAGGGCTCCTGCTGTCGAGTTCGTACCCTGAGCGAGGCATGAGCAGGAGCGCTCTGCCTGCAGCAGCCCATTCCACCTTCTCTCATGTGGTTGGATGGGCTCCATTTCAATGAGGTAGCCTGTGGTTGGCTCCATTTTCCAGATGACGTGGCCGAGGCACAGAAAGATCAAGCCCTTTATTCAAGGTGCAGCCATGGGAAAGCTGGGCTATGAGTCCAGTCAGTTCGGCTCTGGAGCGGTCCTCCCAGCCACCATGGGACGCTGCGTCTCAGTGGCAGGCCTGGCTACCTCGCCTCCCCACTGGTGCCTGTCCCCCAGCCTCTGGTGTCTTCCACCATTCTTGGATCAGCATGCCATCCCTGGGTCAGAAAGGAGCCCTGAACTTTCTGTTAGTGGGGATGAGCGTCACTTGTTGGGAGACCCCTTTGCCTCTCCTGCATGTCATCTGGGCGGGCACAGTCGGGGCGCCACCCAGGTATGGGGCCGAGGCATTAGAGCACCTCCCCCTGCCCCCTTCTCTGCCCCTCCCCTTTGCATCTCTGACATCCCAGAAACAAAGCCTAACAGACAAGGGATCTGGGGGGAGGCGGGGCTGCCTGGCAAAGAGCAAGCATCATGTCTCCAATTAAAGTTGTGAGGATCCATCTTCTGATGCAGCCCCCTCAGAAACTGACATTTATTAGGTTGTCAAAGCTGATTTTTCCTCCTGACCCTCTTCTGCCCCCAGCCCTGTGTGTGTGCGTGTGAACATGCATGTAAATACCTATATTTTGCTTTTTAAAAATTGAGGACATGGCCTTCAGTCCTGTCAGAGATCTGGCTTCTTGATTCCTGGTAAAGCGGAAGGCAGCGACCCTGGGGATGGAAGGCTGAGGTGATGGTCGCCTGTCACCTGGGGGTGAAGCCAGCCTTGTGCAGAGACAGAGGTTGCCTACTGTGTGCTTTTAGCAGTGCCCTGCCCCCCAGTCTGGAAATATTTCTCCTCCATGTGCCACCGAACCTGGAATTCCTCTACTGGGGACTCAGTCCTATGAATTTATTCATCTTTATTCTGGGGTCTCTTTTAAAGTGAAAGATGAGTCCCCGGGAGGGAACCGCATTAAATCACTAGAGTCCCAGAAGCACAGAATTCAGGGCTGGAAGAGATCCTGAAAATAGTCTTCTCTTCTCTTGTAGGAGGAAGCTGAAGTCTGGGGAGACGGAGGGATCTGCCCGAGATCACTCATCACGTCAGTGGCAGTGACGTGGCTGTCACCCAGGTCCTCTGACTCCCAGCTCAGTGGGATCTAGTTATCACATCACTTTGCTTTGGTGACAAGAGGGAGGCTGGTCATGTGTGGGCCCTGGCCCCCAAATGAGGGAAGGCTGAAAATGGGGTGGGGATGGAGAACATGTGTAGAAAAGCAAGCCCGAGGTGAAGACACTTTCGCCCGTGCCCCATTTCTTCTAACTGTGGGCGTTGTCATTTTCACGTCGCATCTCTGGGTCAGGACATCGAAGGGAGCGCTGCCCTGGCTGGCTGGTCTCGGCTTTTCTTAAGCGGATGAATGCCACGTCTTAGTCTCTGTCCCCACCTTTGCTATTTTTGCCATATTTTTATGCCATTTTTATTAACACAACATAATATTTTTCTCTAACTCATTTTTAACTTATTTGAAAATGAACCTTTGTTTTACTACTGTGCAAGGAAAACCAGTTATCACTTGCCAGAAATAGATGGTAATCATAAAAAGAAATATAATGAGATCAAAACACAGTTATTAAAATATTGTTAGTTGCCTTTCTTGCCAAAAGCTTTTAGCCAGAAGACTGTTTCTTCTTTGTAAAAAGGAAAATTAACAAGTGTTGGAAAGGCATTAAAAACCTGCTGGCCCCCAGGTGAGACTTCCCTGCTGCAGTCGGGGTTGCAGGAGCTTCCCGGGGCTGCACGCTGGCGGCCTCCACCCACAGGACCGTGTGGTCTCCCAGCTCTGCAGGCCGGAAGTCAGAGCTCCAGTGTCAGCAGGGCGGCGCTCGCTCTGAAAACTCTGGAGGAGAATCCTTCCTTGCCTCTGTAAAACATTTTTTTATTTTTCAATTACAGTCGACATTCACTATTATATTAGTTTCGGGTGTACAGCACAGTGGTTGGGCACTTACACAGTTTGTGAGGCGCTCCCTCGATAATTCTGGCCCCCACCTGGCACCATGCATAGAAAGCTCCTACAACAGCACCAGTCCCATTCCTTGCGCTGTACTTGACACTCGTTCCCACGACTCCTCTGTAACCCCTGATTTGTACTTCCCAACCCCTTCACCTTTGTCACCCCTCCCATCTGGTAACCATCGGTTTGTTCTCCGTACCTCTAAATCGGTTTCGGTTTTGCTTGTTTGTGTGTTTTGTTCTCTAGATCCCACATATAAGTGAAACCATATGGTATTTGCCTTTCTCTGTCTGACTTATTTCATTTAGCATAATACCCTCTAGGTCCATCTATACTGTTGCGAATGCTAAGATACTATTTTTTATAGATCAGTAGCACCCCATTGTACGCATGCGCTGCTTCTTCCTTACCCACTCATCCACTGGTGGGCCCTTGGGCCGCTTCCACATCTTGACTATTTTGAATAACGCTGCAATGAACAGAGGGGTGCACATATCTTTTCAAATGAGTGTTTTGAATTTCTTCCTATAAAGACCCAGAAGTGAAATTGCTGAGTCACAAGGCAGCTCCATTTTTAATTTCTTGAGGAAACTCCGTGCTGCTGTCCACAGGGGCCGCGCCCGTCTGCATGCCCACCAGCAGTGCACGCGGTTCCCTCTGTCCACGTCCTCACCGGCACTGGTTTGTTGGTTTATGGATGCCAGCCATTCTGACAGTGTGAGGGGTGTTTCGTCGTGGTCTTCTTTGCCTCGTATACATCTTGCAATAGCTTCTGGCGCTTGGCTGGTGACCCTCGCTCTTCCTCGTGCTACTGGAGGAAATAGGCCCTTCAGCAGTGTTGTGGGATAGAATTTCAGGACACTCACAAAAGAGGAATTTTAAACAGGAGCGGCAAGATCATTGGAGTGCAAAGCGGTGGTGTACTCTTGGAGAGAGAGAGCAGGCAGGCTAGAGGGCAGCAGCTGCGTGGACTCAGGAAAGGAAGTTACTGAGGCAAACGGAGAGGCTTCTGCCGCTGTTTGCTGCTCTTCTGGGTGCAAGTCTCGTGGGACCCTTAGAGTTAGGAGGAAAGAAGGTAAAAAGTAAGTGTGTGCCCAAGAGGAGGGAGAGCATGGGTGGGTCCAAGGAGGGTTTTTTGTCTAGCTTCCAAGTATTTCCTTGGGTTCAGGAAAGAGCAAACTTTCTTTTAAACCGCCCGGTCTCTTTCTGGCTTTTCCCAGGCTTGTGCTTGCGCCCTCCCCGTATCCAGACCCCTTCCTGGATTCCCTGGTCCAGTCCTTTCCCCAGCCGTTGCCAGGCCAGTGCCCTCCCCTTTGTATGGTCACCATTCTGGCTCCTACCGCACATGAGCTCAGTAAAGGGGATTCTCTCTCACCACTGTCTCTCCCCCCTCTCCCTCGAATCCAGTGGAACCAAGCTGGTTACCACTCCGCCCGCCCCTCCCACACACTGTGGCTGTTAAAGCTATCGTTCCTGCCTAGGCCACTGGGCAGCATGTTTGCCCTGTTTGGTGCAAAGATGCCGGTTACTCCCCGGGCTGACTGTAGCATTCATGGCTCCCCTTCTGTTAACATCTATCTAACTGCTGCTCTCACGCCTGGTTTGTGGCCACATCCCTCCAAGCTCTGCCTTCATTGCCACGTGGCTCCCTCCTCCTGTCTTATCTCACCATAGCTGTCTTCTGACAAAGACAGAGGTCCTGCTGGGTCGGGCCCACCCTGCTCCAGTGTGGCCTCATCTTAACTAAGGGCGTCTGTAACACCCATGTTTCCAAATGAGGTCACGCTCTGAGGTGTGGGGTCTAGGACCTCACCGTATCTTTTATGGAGGTGTGGGGGCACAATTTCTCCACAGCAGTGTCTTTGAAAGAGGGTGAAAAGGGAGGACTGCTTCATTGTGTGGTCAGTGCCGTCGAATGCCTGGCCACGTCCAGCAGCAGGACTCAGGTGGACTTCAGGGGTGTGGGCAGGCCGCCTCTCCTCTTGGGCTGAGGAGCATGGAGGCCCTGTGGCTCTAGGAGCAGGTGGCGTTCTTGAGGCCTGAGTGGGCCTTTGGAAAGTCAGCTCTGGGGCCAGTAGGCGCCCCCAGGGTCAGGGTGGCTGTAGTCCCCAGGACACTCAGCCCCATTTGGACCAGAAATCAGCATCTTAGAGACTTCTTTGCAAGCACCAGCCTTTCCCAAGACCCTCTTGGGTGCAAAGCCCTGCAGCCCCCAAATGTTGCTCCTGCGTGTCTGGTCCCACGGCACAGATAGCAGAAAGGGCCAGAAGGTGGGTGAGAGGAGCAGGGGGTGGGGAGGAGTGGAGGTGCTGTTGCCTCTAGGCCGGGGGCAGCTGCGGCTCCAGGAGGAGTCTCTAAGGCTCTGGTAGGAGGAAAGCCCCTGCTCCCCTGGAGCCCTGCTGGGGTGGGGGAAGGGAGGCAGAGCGTGGACGCGCCAGGTGGTCGTAGGGCTAAGGGGAAAAACAGAGCAGGCTAAGAGGATAAGGAAGGACATTCCTGGCAGAGGGAGCAGCATGCAGCCGTGGGGCTGGAGCCGAGTGGGAGGGAAGAGTGGGGAAAGGAGGTAGAGAGGCAGCGGGGTGTCAGGCCTCGCGGCCTGGTAATTCCAAGTGGGTGAGGAAGTGGTATTTCATCCAAAGTGCCAGTGCAGGATTTTGAGCAGAGACATCAGTAATCTGACGTACTTTTAAAATAATCACCCTACTGCCGTGCTGAGAAGAGACCTTGAGAGGCAGGAGTGGAGGCAGAGGGAGGCTCTGGCAGTGGTGTGGAAGGGCGAGGTGACAGTGGCTGAGACTGGGTGGCAGTGGTGGTGAGAGGGGGCTGGGTTTTGGATATTCTTTGAAAGTAGGTCCAGTGAGATTTCCTGATTGGATGAGCTGCCAGCGGGAGGTGTCCAGGCAGCAAGGTGTTTTGGAGCAGCTGGGAGGATGGAGCTGCCATTCGCTGGGATGATGAAGGCTGCAGGAGGTGCAGGTCCCGGGGGAGCAAGGGCTCCTGGTGGGGCAGGCTGAGGTTAAGAGTGGTGATGGTGGGTGGGGAGCTACACACAGGAGCCGGGGATGTAGGGGAGAGAGTGGTCGGGCGATGGAACTTTATGAGTTAGTTATTAGAGCTGAGATGGTATATAAAAGCCACACGACAGAATGAGCTCACTTTGAAAGTGAGTGTTTGTAAAAAAAAAAAAAAAAAAAAGATAAGAAGTCAAAGGATTGATCCCTGGGGCCCTGCAGTAAGGGAGGCTCTGAGGGCCCATCAGCAGACAACAGGGAGGAGGAGGCAGCTGGTGAGGGGAGAGGAGGGAGAGAAGAACCAGGGGAGAAGGCGGCAGGCATCCTGGAGGTGCTGGAGGAAAGTGTTCTGAGGAGGGGGTGGTGACCCACCCTGTTACTGAAATGCTGCTGATAGGTCACTGCCCGAGGCTGGAAGGCAGAGAGGCAGGACTGTCGTGGTGCTGATGCCTGGGGGAGTCTGGGGGAGCCTGGCTGCTGCTTCTCTCATGGCAGGGAGAGCCACAGACTGCGGGCGAGGGTGGGGAGGAGTCGGCAGTATGAGGAGAGGAGAAAAGGGAGATCAGGGGAGGTGGCCACAGCTGAGCAGCACTTAGGGCCACTTGACTAGTGGCAACTCCAGCATTTCTGTCTCTGAAGGAGTTGGAGATGCAGATCTGGTTGGAAGGAGAGCTTGACAATGACCCTGCACCACCCACTCAAGCCTGGGGCACTTAGCCCCCCACCTCAGAGGGAAGGGGAGCTGAAGGGGGAGGGAAATAAGGCCAACCCTTAGGACATCCCCCTCCCAGGGTAGGGGACTGGGGGGGGAAGACCCTTTGAGGTGGGGTAAGCCATGCAGCTGGGGACAGAGCCATCCCCTCTGTCACCAGAAGCAGCCAGTGGGGTGAGAAGGGAGGTGCAGGACTAGAGAGGAGGACACCAGGCAAAATTGAGCCACGCCCCCACACCTGTGAGGAAAGGACACTCCTGTGACACCTCTCGATCCACCCTCAAAGTTCTAGGTGAGAGGTGTAGGCAGATCTTTCCGAGAGCAGATAGGCTGCATCCCTACAGCACCTCAGCCAATTAAACACACACACACACATACACAGGTTCAAACAGCAAAGTCGTCACCTTGCGCCAGGAACTTATGCAAAGATGTTGCCAGGGCATAACGTCCCTGGAAGTCCTTTTTGGGAAATTCAGCTGAGCATGTGACACACTCTGGCTTTTCCCTGTGAGGGTCACTCTTTGCCTTTCAAGGGTAGATTTGATTTCTGGGAACGGCCCAAAGCCATTTAGAGCCAAGTGTCATGACTGCAATTAGGGGTTAGAGTGGCCGCTGATGAGGTTGGTACAGATAGAGTCAAACTTGCTTGCCTCGTTTAAACAGGGACAATACTTCTTTTACAGGATTTAATAAGGTGTAGTACGTAGAGTGCCTGGCTCAGTTTTTGGCCTACAGTGGGCATTTCATAATCGGTAATAATTAATATTCCTAAGACAGAGATCCTGAAATGAATGGAAGAATCATTGAAATAAGCAATTAGTTCCCCAAGGTGACGGCTTTGAAGGGACAGACTTTATCTAGACTGATACATTTTGCTAAGTCTGTTAAAAAGCAGATTCATAACTTTGTAATTTTATCTGTTGATCTTTTTATCAAGCTTGCAAATAGGGAGATCAGAGACTCCATATCAGAGAAAAGAGCTGCTGGCGGAGATGATGGGGAGAAGGAAGTGCCAACGCCTCAGTGACCTTATGACCAGCAGAGTCTGCTGGTGGCCCCTGGCTACCCAGCGCTAGACAGAGTGGGTCGCCAGGGACAGGGACCGAGGCGCAGTGTGCCCTCCCCTCCCCTCCCCCTGCCACTGGCAGGCTTCTCTGCAGGGTTGCTGACGGCAGGGAGAAACTTTAGCATGAGAAATTCTTGTCTTTGGCTTAAATTTTCAATCTCCCGTCAAAGTGCAAATAACCAGGAGGAAGACAGCGTGGGAGTCGTTTACAGCTCTGTGTGAAGAAGGGGACCAGCTCACACCCTGAGACCAGGCCTGGATCGTGAGAGGTGGAGACAGCAGAAGGGGCCCCGGTGGTTCTGCCAAGTGGTAGGGACGGAGTTGGCATCGCCGGGAGGGAGAGCATGACCTCACGCTCGATTCTATGCAGAGCCAGGCCTGCTCTGTGCTCCCCTCCCCGGGGCACACGAGGGAGCGTCCAGCCGGGGCTGCACACGGTGCCAGCCTGCTGCCCTGTGGAGCTGCAGAGAGCCCTGGTCTGGGTCTCTGAACTCTCCTCCAGCCAGTCTGGCAACTTGGGTCACTCCCCCTCTGGGCCTCAGTTTCTCACAGGAGAAAAGGGCGGCTGGGACTGTATCCGTGTTTCCTAGACTTTTTGTTTTTAACTTCGATCTGCTGAAAGAAATGCATTTTACATCGAGACCCAGTAAAAGTATCATATCTGTGTGTGTATGTGGATGGATACATACACTGTGGCATTAATTTTATGTATCAACTTGACAGGCCCTGGGGTGCCCAGATTAAACATTGTTTTTAGGTGTGTCCGTGAGGCTGTCTCTGGATGAGGTGAGCATTTGAACCCGTGGACTCGGTACAGTGGGGGGCCCTCTCCGATGTGGGCACCTCCAGCCCATCGAGGGCCTGAATAGCGCAGAGGCAGAGGAAGGAGGAATTCGCCCTTTTTCTCCTCCCTCTTTCAGCTGGGATGTCTATCGTGTCTCCTGGCCTCGGATGTCATTTACACCACGGGCCCCCCTGGCTCCCAGGCCTCTAGACGAGAACTGAACTACACCCCCAGCTCCCCTGGGTCTCCAGCATGTGGAGGGCAGACCTTGGGACTTCTCAGGAAGCCCCGGTTGTGAGCCAGTTCTTCATTCTCTGTCTCTGCCTCTCTCTCTTCTCATATATACAGGGTGGGGCGAAAGTAGGTTTACAGTACTTGTATGGAAAACAATACAATTATTAATAAATAATACAAGAATAAGCTCTGTATTTTGCACACTTGCCACTGTGAACCTACATTACCCCACCCTGTGTACGTATGTGTGTGTCTGTATCTGTATACATGTGTGTACATATCTGTATATGTACATAGATACACGTATCCTATTGTTCTGTTTCTCTGACGAGCCCTGACTAATACCCACACATTGTGTGTGTGTGTTTCTGTGCACATTTATCTCTATTACCTATCTGTCATCTATCACCTGTCTATATAACTGGGCCAAATTGCAAGACTTGCAGTTTGAAAAACATTGAGAGTAGGTGGTCGATAATGCCCTCTCCAATGCTGCTATTTTAAGCTTGTTTCTAAGCCCATCACTGGCTGGTCGGTTGAAGGTACAGGTCAAGGTCACAGGGACACGTCCACGGCGGGCCCTTGGCCCAGGGCGCAGCTCGGCAGTGGCGCTCTCTCACTGACAGGTGTCACTTTTGCTCTTGTGGCCTGAACTGGCCTTAGCACCTTGGAGCCCATCTCACCTCTCCCCATCTGGCTTTTCCTTCAGGTGTTAGTACTTCCCATTTTCTGCTGCGTCCTGTAATTTTTTATTGTGAGATTACTTCCCCCCAGCTTTATGGAGGTGTAATTCACAAATAGAATTTTAATATATTTGAAGTGCACAACGTGATGATCTGATGTATGTGTACGTGCTGAACTGATTTCTATAATCGGCTTAATTAAGCGGCGCGTCACCTCACAGTCACTTGTGTGTGTGTGTGTGTGTGTGTGTGTGTGTGTGTGTGTGTGTGTGTGAGAGAGAGAGAGAGAGAGAGAGAGAGAGAGAGAGCGAGAGCGAGAGAGAATGCTTCACACCTGCTCTCCCGGCAAACTTCCGGTACAGAGTGCGGGGCAGAGTCACCGGCTCCACAGAAGCTCCTTGCGCCTTGTTCGTAGGATAGCTTACAGTGCGTACTCTCTCACCGCCCTCTCCCCACTTCTTCTCCCCACTGCCCCCATCCCCACAGCCGCCACTCTGCACCGTTTCTACCTTTAAAAAAAGGCCACCTACAGATGATGCCGTGCGACGTCTGCCTGGCTCAGTTCACTCAGCGTGGTGCCCTCTAGGTCCATCCACGCTGTTGCAAAGGGCAGGATTTCCTTGTCATTTTATGTCATTTATTTATTTTAGAGAGGGGAGGGGAGGGAGGAAGAGAGGGAGAGAAACATTGATTGGTCGCCTCTCACACACCCACAACAGGGGACCGGGCCTGCAACCCAGGCATGTGCCCTGAACTGGTGACCCTTTGGTTTACAGGCCCACGCTCAGTCCACTGAGCCACCCCAGCCAGGGCAGAGTTCCCTATTTTTTATGACTGAATAATATTCCATTATATGTACACAGCACGTTTTCTTTCTTCATTCATCTGCCCACTGAGACTCGGGCTGTTTCCCTGCTTCGGCTGCCGTACTGATGCTGCACTGAACACGGCGGGCGCATAGATCTGGGGTGATTTCGTTAGTGCCTTCTCTGCGGAAGTCCTTCGATGTCTGTTTGAATTAAGTTCCTGCACAGAGGGTCTATGTATTTCCCTTTCGCAAGCGAAACCACTTTAAAATAAATTTTTCTTGCAGTGCCTCATAGCTGGTACAAGTTTCAGCCCCAGACCCACGTGAAGCTGCTGTTTGATCAGGACTCGTCAAGGGAGACTTAGGGCAGAGACAGGCAGGTGTTCCCACCATCTCCAGGTGTGGGGGGGTTTATTTCAGGTGCAGAGCTGTCCTGGCTTTGTGGTGGGGGGCCTCCCACTCTACTTGAGCCCGGATTTTGCCTCCAGAGCTCCTTCCCTTCATGTTGAGCCATTAAAACTCAAGCTCGAGGCCAACAGGGATACTCAGATGACCTCTCACCCTTCCCTGGGGTTGAGTAGGCACTCACCTCTTGACATTGGGCTTTCTGATGATTTTTAGCCTTTGAGGATTTTTCTTTTCTCCCAGCTGAGCCAAGCATTTATGAAATTATTTTAGTTTTATTTGCCATATTTTTTTGGTGTTCTTTACTGCAAGAATTTTCTGAACATCTGAACTGTTGATTACCGGAAATTAAAGGCCCCACTAAGTGCTTCCTAACAGAAAACCCCCGCACCACAGGTGCCACCTCGGCTGGGAAGAAGAACGCAGACTGAAGTCTGTGGAGCGCAGCCTCCGCCAGATGGCCGGGTGGCAGAGGTCTTGCTTTGGGGGTATGATGGGGCAGGGGAGTCAGCTGGGCACCTTGAAGCAGCCCCTTGATTAAGAGAGTGGCTGCCTGCGTTCCCCGTCACATCAGCTTTGACACTTACTCACTGTGCGACTTTGGACTGACAGCGTAAGCCCTTGAGCCTATCCGCAGAGTGGGGATCGTGTTTGTAGCATCCGGCGCGGCTCGGGAAGATTACACGTGCTTGACTACCTAGCCTGGTCCTTGGCAGTAGCAAGTGTTCAGGAAGTGTCGGCTGCTGTTGTTGGATGTCTTGCCCTCCAGGCTGCTGTGGCTGTGGGTTTCCCCTCATCTGAAAAGGCAGCCATCTCAGCACAGGGGGCCTGGGGACCCGGGCTCCTGTCTAGCTGCGCGAATTTGGGCACGTCACCCCATTTCACTACTGTCGTCCATGGAAACATTGTCCTCCTCTGTGGAATGAGAGGGTGGACTTAGTGTTTTCTGGGCATCTTCTCGCCCTCACCGCCTGTGAGTCTGACAACATTGGCATGAATGGCACAATGTGCCCGCAAAGCACAGCTTTCTCCCAGGAGCCCTCGGCGTGTGGACATACTGTACGTCCCAGCACTGATCTGTAAAATTTGGATCTTTGGAATTTGGCACATATTTTCTTTTTAAAATTAAGAAAATTTTAATTTTAAAAAAATGTATTTCAGAGAGAGCGAGAGGAAGGAAGAGAGAGAGAGAGAGAGAGAAACATTGATTTGTTGTCCCATTTATTCATGCATCCATTGGTTGCTTCTTGTCTGCACCCTGACCGGGGATGGAGCCCACCGGCTGCCTGGCCGGGATGGCGTATATTTTCCCATAAGGCGGGGTGGTGTTTGCTCCCAGGGCCAGCTCACAGAACTCAGCTCCATCCACAACAGAGGAAGCAGGAACATTGCACATTTCCATTGAAAGTGGTAGAAAGCAACACTGTTGCAACACTGTCCCAACACAGGCAATTAAGCAAAACAGGAAAACAAGTCCATTGAATAAGGACTCACTTTTTATTTACTCAGGATCCTGGGACTTGAGGGAAGCAGGTTAATTTCGAAGACAAGGGGAGTTCTGGAGATGTGTGTGTGTGTGTGTGTGGGGGTAGTCTCTGTGGGTCCCTGGGCTCTCTCGAGGGATTCTGACTGGGGCTGACACCACAGCTTCTTTATTTTTATTTATTTATTTATTTATTTATTTATTTATTTATTTATTTTACTGTGCTTATAGCTTATGTTTTTTCTTAAAAAGATTTATTTATTCTCCCTGCCTGGTGTGGCTCAGTGGATTGAACGCAGGCCTGCGAACCAAAGCATCACTGGTTCGATTCCCAGTCAGGGCACATGCCTGGGTTGCAGGCCAAGTCCCCAGCAGGGGTCGCACGAGAGGCAACCACACATTGATGTTTCTCCCCCTCTTTCTTCCTCCCTACCCCTCTGTCTAAAAATAGATAAATAAATAAATCTTTTTAAAAGATTTTATTTATCTATTTTTAGAGAGAGGGGAAGGAAGGGGGAGAGAACGGGAGAGGAACATCAATCAATGTGTGGTTGCCTCTCACACACACCCCTTACTGGGGACCTGGCCTGCAACCCAGGCATGTGCCCTGACTGGGAATCGAACCAGTGATGCTTTGGTTCGCAGGCCTGCGTTCAATCCACTGAGCCACACCAGGCAGGGCTGTTTTATGTTTTTTTTTAAAGTATATTTTATTGATTATGCTATTACAATTGTCCCATTTTTTCTCTCGTTTATTCCCTTCTGCTCTGTACTCCCTCCTTCCAACATCTCCCCCCGCCCCCTTAGTTCATATCCATGGGTCGTACATATAAGTTCCCTGGCTTCTCCATTTCCTATACCATTCTTAACCTCCCCTGTCTATTTTGTGCCTACCAATTATGTTTCTTATTCTGGCGCAGGTTCTTTAAATGTCCGAGTTTGGTTAAAAATTCAAGGATTCCTCCCACAGCACCTATCTCTCCCTGACCTGAGCCCTTCTCTCCTGTCCCACAGGCACGGCAATCTCTGGGGCTCAGCGGCGAGAGGTGGAGCAAGGAGAGAAGAAAAGGGAGCAGCAGACGAGACAGTGATCACCCTGGCAGCACCCACAGGCCTGTGTTGTTGGGCCTCAACGTGACTTCTTAATACGATACTACAAATTACTTTACTTCTCCATCCTTACTGAGGTATTATTGACAAATAGAAACTGGATTTTTCAGGTGCGTGGCTCGATGTTTTGATATAGTACACATAAAATAATCACTACAGTCAGTCTAATTAACATGTGCACATCCCTCACCTTGCATACTTACCTTTTTTTCTTTTTGTGGTGAGAACACTTACCATCCGTCGTCTTAGGAAATATAAAGTGTACAGTGCAGTATCCGCATAGCATTTTAAAGCTTTTAAAAGATCATCTTCCAGGACGTTGCAAGGCCATTAAAAATATTCAGATTTCTGGCTATGGGAAGCCCTAGCGACCTGGGGTATGGCACTAAACTTTCCCAGGTGACAACTGGGGTGGCTAGGTCCTCTTCATTCAATACAAATGTTTTCTGGGTGGCCTCTGTAGGGGTTTGAGTTTGGAAACCCCAAGTGACCTCATTTAGTGAGGGGATTAAAAAGAATGTGAGGGCGATTGCAGGAAAGAGATGCTCTGAGAAGGAATCAACTGAAAGAAGCAATAAACGATACAAAGAGAGAAGGGAGGTGAGCTGTGTGTGGTCACTGAAATGCAGAGGGCAGGGGAAAGGGGCTCAGGGCAGGGCAGGGCAGTCAGTTCCTGCTTTGGCCACCAGGTGGCATCTCAGCCCCAGCGCAGCTTTGTTGCTGTTCAAGGGAACTTCTGGGTGGCGGGGAGAGGCAATGTGCAAATGTTCAGTGTACCTATGTGTTGTACATGAGGCCTCCAAGTTAAGTGTCAGGAATCTCTGAGCCAAACCCTGAGGTTCCCAAAGAAAAGAGTGTGCCTATATCTCAGATATAAGGGCAACTGGGCCATGGTACAGGGGCTCTCTTGATCATGAGGGTGAACCCGGTGGCCTGGATGAATGGGTAGGGCCTCCCTGCAGCTTCACTCTTCCCGGTGAGACTGTCCATAGCTCTGTGCTGGTCACAGGTGGGGGCTGCTTCCTCCTACCCACGTCGCCATTACAGGCTGTCTCTCCCCGTCCCTGTGTTGCTTGATAGCTTCTGAGTAGCTACAGCAGACCAGACTGCTCTGGGGCATCATTCTCAAGTTTTGGTGGGCATCCGTTCCACTTGGGGAGCTTAGTTACAGGCGGAGGTCCATCTCAGACATTATGAAACAGACCCTCAGGCTGGGGGCTTAGGAATCTGCCTAAAACAAGAAGCTGCAGTCGCTCTGACACGGGGGTCCTCAGCCTGCCACTCTGGAGCCTGGCTATGAGAAGCTTGGCTGATGGGTTCATGGAAGCCCGTTGCACATAGAGTGGGGACTGGTTAGGGCTTCAGTAAGTCCCTCTCCTCTGTGCCCCTCTCTGCAAAATGAGGGATTTGGATGGGCGGGGCTCTGGATGCTCTTCTCGCTCTGCCAGTGGGAATCCCACAGCTGTGCCTCTGTGTAGAGGACTCTGCAGTGTGGACATCCACTTCTCTGCTCAGATGGCCACTTCTCAGATGGCCGTGCAGCTGTAGCCAGTTGCCTATGGGTTCAGGGGCTACTTCCTGCTGCTCCTGGACTGCACATTCCCCCTGCCCGCTCTCTGGATGCTGAGGAAGGGCCCAGAGAGCAGGCTCTTGGGTACCAGGGAGAGTCTGGGTACCAGGGAGAGTCTGCATCTTAGCCTTCCTGCACCCTGACGGACTTCCTCCTCCAAATCATGTGCTACTGGCCTCTGGTGCAGAAGGAAGCTGTGTCCCAGATGCGCAGTAACCAAGGCTCTGCAGGGCTGCTCCTGGGTGAACGTGGAGCTCTCTGCATCTTTCTGTGCTCCTGTGCCCAGAGCTTGCCTCCCTCTCAGGGCATGCAGGTGTTGTGAACTGATTGTGTCTCCCCCACATTTATAGGGAAGTTCTAACCCCTAGTGGGACTGTATTAGGAGAGAGGGCTTTTAAAGAGATAATTAGGCTTAAGAAGGGTCATAAGGCAGGGCCCTGATCTGATAGAAATGGTGTCCTTATCACAAGAGGAAGAGACACCAGAGCTCACTCTGCAGGAGTACAGAGGAACGGCCAGGTGAGCACACAGTGGGAAGGCGGTGGTCTTCAAGCCAGCGAGAGAGCCTTCGGCGGGAACCAACCCCGCTGACACCGGAATCTCAGACTTCTAGCCTCCAGCCCCAAGAGAAAGTAAATGTCTGTTGTTTAATCCCCCAGTCTACGGTGTTTTGCTCTAGTGGCCCGGTCAGACTACTACAAGAGGAACACCATTCATTCATTCAAGCAGGTAATACATTTATACATAATGAATTACCTATAAGCAACCTTCAAGTTACTCTGGACTTCGGGAGATCGAAACAAGGTCACTGTGGTTCAAGTTCTTTCCATCTTCACCCAAACTTCCCCAGAAGTCTCACGTCCAGCCCTGCATTTCAGGGCACCAGATTCGGTACTGCAAACTCACTTTGGCTCTTTAACTGCTCCCCCACAAAGTACTACTCTTGGCATCGAAAGATAAAAGTCCGAGAGGTAAGGTACCGTTCTGGGGTGTTGCTTGGGCGTGCACATGTGTGGGCGTGTGTGCGGGGACCCCAAACGTTCGTGTAAGTACAGCGGTCACATGTGGGTCCGTTAAGTGAGGCTGAGGGAGAGCCCAGGAGTTGGGGAGCCCCACACATTTGTTTACATGGAAAAGACTAGATTTGAGTCTAAATTCCTGGGTTGAAATAAGCTTTTGCATATCAGTTATGCTATAGGCAAGATACTTAATTTTTCTGGTCCTCAATATCTTGCTCTGTGAAACCAAGGGAATGGAAATGATTCTCAGAGGGGACCTGCGAGGACCGCAGGGCGCAGTGGAAACCCGCTAGCTGCACACTGCCATCATGTGTGAGGAGTCCAGACGCTCTGCTCTCTGGAGGCTGGTGGCCTGCTCC